>NW_011500672.1:560-93664 GCF_000495115.2 Populus euphratica | reverse complement strand
GTTAAGGAGTTATTGATACTTCAAATGCAAAATGATGATATAAAACCATGATAAAAATGCACTTTTAAGTACTAATCAAATATCATATTGGTGCTATTAGTCATAATATTGATGGATGTGTTGCATTCAAAAGAAAAATCCTCCAACTCATTAAAGTCGGGTGGATTTCTTTTGATGAATCTCCAAATATGAACTCAAACCCTCTGCTAAACCATGCCTCTAGTAATGGAGGAGTTAATAACTGGGAGATAAAAAGGGGAAGTAAAGCAATGATAAGGGTGACTATGGATAAATTGTATGGAATGTTGAGGCAAACTAGTTATCTGAAGACACTAGTTAGAATACAAATTATAGGAGATGAGATTCAATATTGTAAATATCATCAGCAATTTGGACATGATATTCATTTTTGTGAGGAGTTTCATTCTAAAATAGAAGATATGATGACATTCGGAACATGAAGATTAATGAGACTCGAAAAAAAAGAGTTAGTAGGAAAAATGAGTGGTTGTAACAAGAAAACAAAAGTTTGTAGATATTTACTAACTGAAGGGGGTCCACCAAAAATGATCCTAACCAGGCCTATAAAAACTATCAGTGGAAGATATAATGCCCAACCCTATAACTATGGTTATTCCTCTCACAACACGAGTCCTGTCCTTTTTTTTCCACATAGAAATAGAAGGACTCACTTGGAGTGGGAGATGTTTTACTCCTGAAGAGTTGGATGATAATAGAAAGGCTAAAGGAAAAAATATGGTGGAATTAGCAAAGATAAAAAAGGTCAATAAGTGATGAAAAGGCTAATGAATTTTTGAAATTGATGAGACATAGCAAATATAGTGTGCTTGATCAACTAAAAAAGGCATTCGCTAGGATTTCTTTGTTATCATTAATATTGAGTTCAAAATTGCATAAGAACTCACTTCAAAAGGTTCTTAATGAAGCATATGTTCCTTGGAATATCACACAAGACTCTATAGAATATTTGGTGGGTAGGATTTAAGCCACCAACTACCTCTATTTTACTGATGATGAGCTAGATTATGAAGGGACCGGTCATAATAAACCATTGCATATCATGGTAAAATGCAAGGATTGTGTTATTGCTAAAGTGCTTATAGATAATAGCTCTACTCTAAATGTATTACCAAGGTATGAACTTGATAAAATGCCAGTTGAGGCCTCTCACATGAAGCCAAGTACCAAGACTGATAAGGCATACAATAAGTCACCTACACAAATCATTAGGAGTATTAATATTGAACTGATTATTAGCCCACAACCATTCCAAGTCACATTACAAGTAATGAATATTCATTCATTATACAATATTTTACTAAGGAGACCTTGGATCCATGCAGCCCGAGCTGTCGCATCTTCTTTACATCAACGGGTCAAGTTCATCATCAATAGGAATTTGGTGACTGTGAAAGCTTAAGAAACTTTGTCAATGATGAGAAATGTATCGATCCTTTACATAGAAATTGAAGAAAGTAAGGATGAAAATATACATGCATTTGAAGTTGTAAATGTTGAATGGGTACCTAAAAATACAGTATGAAGTAAGCTAGAAATTTCTAAAGCAGCAAAAATGGTCGTTAAATACTTTTTGAAGCATGGATTGCCTTTTCAATATGATCTAACTACTGGAATGCATGAGAGGGTTAATGTGATAAAAATAAAGTACGCTAATCAGAGGTTTGGCTTAGGGTTTAAACCTGGAAAAGCAGATTTCAAAAAAGCAGCTGAAATTAGAAGCGAAAAGAGAGTAGCCCAGATTGAAAGGTTAGAGCCAAATAAAGATTGAATGGAGATCTCACTTATCCATGTAACATTTCTAACATCCGTGTATGTGATAAAAACTAAAGATTATGAGGAGTGACTAAGAAAAGAATTCAATGGTGCTACTATTAATTATCTTGAAAAAATCAATGAACAAGATTTAAAGGAAAAGGAAAGTCCTCACGAATAGCTACCCCAACTGACTAATGGCATTTTGGAAGATGGCTTATCAAAATTCGTAGGAAACTTGGTTGAGGGAGAAGAGCTGGAAAATTAGGAAATTCATGAAATCCCAATTGTTTTCAAAAAGTAATGTTTGTTTGCTTGTTCTTTGTTTTCATTATTGTATTGTTTGAACAATTGTGCCTTGCCAAATTATCATGGCTTAAGAGATAAGCAATAAGTTTTTGTTGTTGAGCCCTTTTATCCTTTAAATTTCGATCAGATTATGCATATTTTCTTTCAAACATGTTTTATTATTCTTCGTTTATTTATTTACTTTCCTAGAATTATACACTCACAACCGAAACACTTTCCGCTATCAAGAAATTTGAAAGTGGATTGTCGTTAAACTCACAAACTCATTGCACTGCGGATAATTGGCCTAACTTTGATGAAACTATAATTGTTATAGATGAGGAAGAGTTTGGTGAGGAAGACATTCATGAGTTCACAAAGTTAGTGAAACAATGAAATCGCACATGAAAGCCTGCAAAAGAAGAACTAGAATTGATAAATGTGGACATCAAACATAATAAAATAGAGTTGAAAATAAGGAAGTTAATCTCTGTTGGCACAAGAAATGAGTTAGTCACTCTTTTACAAAAATATGTTGATGTTTTTGCTTGGTCATATGCTGATATACCTAATCTGGATACTAATATTGTGGTACATAAATTGCTGTTGTTAGAAAGTTGTAAGCCGATTAAATAAGAGTTGAGGAGAACGAGACCTAATATACTAATCAAAGTGAAAGAAGATATAAAAAAATAATGGAAAGTTGGATGCTTAGAAGTAGTCAATTATTCTCAATTGGTGTCCAATATTGTAGTAGTACCTAAAAAAACAACAAAAACAGGGTATGTGTGGATTTTTGAGATTTGAATACAGCAAGCCCAAAGGATAATTTTTCCTTACCCTACATAGATGTACTTGTAGATAATGCTGCTAAGATTTCTACTTACTCTTTTATTGATGGTTTCTTTTAATATAATTAGATTAAGATGGCCGAGTAAAACAAGAAAAAAACAATATTTATTACCCCATGGGAAACGTATTGCTAGAGAGTTAGAACATTCAGATTAAAACATATTGGAATAACTTATCAAAAAGCAATGATAACACTATTTCATGATATAATGCATAAAGGAATTAAGATATATGTGGATGATATGATCGTTAAGTTTAAAGATGAGGAAAACTATATCCCAACTCTAAAGAAATTATTTGAAAAACTGAGAAAAAATCAATTAAAATTAAACCCTATAAAATACATATTTGAAGTGAAGTATGAAAAATTATTGGGTTTAGACCTTGACAAAATAAGTCATACAAGTTATATCAGCTTTTAAAACCAAGAAAGAAATTCGAAGTTTTTAAGAGATATTTAAACTATATTACTCAATTTATTTCACAATTTATTCATTTATAAACCAATCTTTCCATTGGTTCAAATGAAAAATCCTAGATTAGAGAGTGAAGGTTATTAAGAAACTTTTAATAAGATCAAGCCCTAGAAAGCTTCTCATTTTATATTTAATAGGGACACTGAAACATAAAAAACGACAAAAACTAAAGTAAACATATAATAATGAATTCAAAATTGTAACCAAGCACCGCTCATTGATTTTAATACCACCGAATTCATAGCTAGAAAATTTCCCTGATACTTTTCGATGTGGTGATAAAAAGCTAGAAATTTGAAATGCCAATGGCAACTTGCTTATTCTTTATCCGATAGCCCGGTATGGCTGGCTGCTCATGGGCCCGTTGCCTGTCCCGAAATTGTACATAAAGTCTAATGTGCTGATATTCTTTTCTGATTAGATAAGAAAGCGAGTGGCCCTACAACAATTCAATTCAATAATTTGATAGATCTTGATATTAATTTATTTCTTTGAAATTTTAATTATTGACTTATGGTGATGGGGAGTCTTTTTAGAGTTTTGGATTATTTATTAAGTTTATTTTATAATATTTTAAGGTTTTATATAATGTATAAATAAGTTTACAACGAAATAATTAGCGTTCTTTAGTTCTCCTATTTATACGAATAGAGATTAAATATTTTAGATATTTCTTCAATTATGAAGTTCTTGACCTTTTACTATTCAATCGAATATTTTAAATAGACTCATCAACGAATCAGGGACACCGAACGTATAGTAATACTTCGCCAATTAATTTAGATTTTAAGGTATATTTAGTTGTTATTATCGTCGCAGGGAATGCATATTCGTTATCAATTTCAATTCAGTATATTAATCTCCACAACAGCCATATGAAGATCTGAATAATACGGCATATTAGATAAAAAATAAAAAAGGTGAGAAATGTTAGATAACCATGAAAATAACATAAATAAAATAGTAGAATATTATTTTCATAACATATTGCATACCGCCAAAAGATACATGGATAACGACACACGATACTCATTAAAACAGAAAAAGACAAACGACACGAGACTGATTGTGGAGACCCATCTATAGAGGCAAACACCTATTTTATTATGATCATGGTGCAACCCGATGGATGATGCTCGATCTTGCTCACCTCACTTGATGCTGCGTCAGAAGAGAAAGACGTTAGAGAGTACTCTCGAAGCAGGAAAAGTAATTTGCAAATTCATTGGGCACTGATCTATAACAATTTTTTTGTTTAATATACAGGATTAAATACATGAAACGAAGAATAAGATAGATGAAGTTATAAAGTGCGAACCTGGCGCAGTTAGTGGATGTGCTGATCTTGTACGGAATATTAACATGGCAGAGACCAGGGAGAGCAGCTGCGTAGTTAGAATTAACCCCACCAAGTTGAGCGGCGGTTGTTTTAATGCAATTACAAGCATCTCGGCGATCTTGAGTGGTTTTAGCAGCATTGTTGAGAGCCTCAACTCCTTTGCAGCAAACGGCAGGAACTTTCCCGCCATTTCTCAGGTAGCCAAGGCACTGTGCCAAGTTACCGGCCACAACACCGCATGACAAGGCTTCAACGTTCAACATGGGGGCGGAGAGCACCATGCACAGCAAGAGAACACAGACAGTCTTGGCACCAGCCATGTTTGATAGGATGGGGAAGGCTAAAAGAACTTTTTTTTTCCTTGAGTATTTGAGAGAGAAGGAGAAGATCTCGAGTGAATGTGATGGTAGAAGGATAGCAGGAGTGGTGTTTATATAGAAGAAGCTGGGATGAAACTAAGAAAATGAATTCGAGTTGGTTTGTTGTTGGCCTCATTTAATGACGCAGGATGGAAATTCACCTTGTATATTGAAATTAATTAATTAAGAACTTAAATGAGGTACAGGGAAAGAAGAAGTTCGAGAGAGAGAGAAACAAACATGCCATGGCACTTAAAATTAATTAAGTCAAAGGTTTCTTTAACTACTTGTTATCAATAACAGGAGTCTGTTTGGGATGGTGTGGTTATAGTTTTATGATAGAAATAATGGATAAAGTGAAGATAGAAATATGTTTAGTAATAAAGGCAGAGACAAAGATAAAAATATAAAAAAATATATCTTTATAATAATTTTTAAGTAAATTTATGTATTTTTAAAATAAAATGTATAAAAGTAATATATCGACAAATACAATATTAACATATCGTTATAAAAAATCTTAATTATAAAATTATAAAATTAAAACATGTAAGGATAAAAATAAATATTATTATAATTTTAAAATTTAATTTATAATTAATCTGCGGTAAAGTCCAAATCACTGGTAGTGTTTTAATTCATGATTAATTTGCGGTAAAGTCCAAATCACTGGTAGTGTTGACCATTGATATAGATCAATATAAAAAAAAAATACCTAATTTAAGGATCAAGTCGAGATAAGGTCCAAGTTATAAGTAAAAAAAAATCAACTTAAGTCAACCTAAGTCGATATAAAATAAAAGTGGTTATTATAATAGTTTTAAAACTTGATTCGGAAGTCAATCCGAAACAATATCCTAATCATAAATTAGGAGGGTCAACTTGGGTTGACCCATGCCAATATAGAAATAAAAATAGTTATTATCATAATTTTAAAATCCGACTCAAAAGTCGACTCAAAATAAGGTTCATGTCACAAGTCGAGAAGGTCAATACTAATAGACACGAGCTAATGTGTAGATAAAAGTAGTTATTTTAATATTTTTAAAACTCGACTCGAAAATTGATCTAAGACAAGATTTGGATCGTGGGTCGAGAGGGTCAATGCGGTTGACCCAAGATTTTTTTAAAAAAAACTCAACTGATTTTTGACTTATATTTTATTCTAGGTTGACTTTGATTTTTGATCGAATCAGTTCAAGTCAATTCTTTCTCAATTGTTTCTTAAACTTGGACCAGTTTGGGCTCCAAATTAACACGTAAAGTCAATCCTTTTTTCATAACAAAAATTATTATAATATTATTAAGTTTAATACTATATATAAATTAAAAAAAATAAAATATCAAATTATTTTTTCAATATATAAGTTTAATAATAATATATATTAAGAATAAAATATTTCTTACATCGTAATAAAAAAAAGATACGAAAACAATCACATTTTATATGTTATTATCAAACATAATTTTATTTCAATCTCATTTCTTATTCTTTATTTTATATGTTATTATTAAATATAATTTTATTTCAATCTCATTTCTTATTTTGTCCCCTTTTATTTTTATTATATTTATCTTTTTTGTCTTAATAATCAAACTCTAAGTGATAATTTTTTTAAAAAATAGTAATTGTTTAGTCAATCGTGAAATATAATAATTAAAAAAATCAATTAATTTTATTTAAAAAGTGTTTTACTGAGGTTATATTGGGTTTTATGCTCATTCACATCTATTCAAAAATATTTATTAGCAACTCCCTAGAAGATAAATAATTGTGGTATTTGGGATGTAGATGATAAAGCTAACGGGTGACCAAATAACACCCATTAATGAACATTAAATGGAACTGGCTAAGTTTTTTGCCTCGCGCTACTGGGTCGTATTATTATTATCTTTAACCTACAGGAAATATAAAGATGCTAGAAACTCAAAATTTTGATTCATCCAAGCCAAGAAAAACTTTCTAAATACTTAAAGAGTGATATAGTGTATAATATATTTAGAAAAAAAACAAACACTGAGATGGTGGCACCCTTAATCGACTCAGTCTAATTATAATTACTTTACAAAACTCACAATGTAAATATAAGATTGTGATAAAACCATAAAATCTATATCAAAATAAAATAAAATGTCCAATTATAATTGGCTAAAAAAAATATTGAAGGTTAAAAATGTAAAAAAAATAATTTAAACAAAATTTGAGTAAATCTATATTAATAGCTTGCACAAAGCAATGAGATGGGTCAAATTTTTCTAATTACAAGAAGATAAAAATTAAGGCTACTCTAGGATTTTCAAATAAATAAATAAAATTTAAAATTTAAATCATTAAGTTAATTAGGTTTACTAAGTCTACTTAACTGGGATAATACACACATACGCACATGTATTTTAAATTAAGGTTATTTTTATAAAATTATAATCTGTAAAATTTTAAACACAAATTCAATTAAAAAATTTAATTTTTAATTAATTTTATTTTGAAAGATAAAATTAAGAAAAGAAATTGCAATAAAAGTAACAGAGATCACATATGAAAAAAAAAAGAACAAGGATGAAATTCTAAAAATAAATAAAATTTATAAATCATCTAAATTTTTTAAAAATAAAAATAAAAACTAAATTTAAAAGATAAAAAACTAAAAAAGGATAATATTTAAAAAATTCCCATACGAAGTGATTTTCTTAAATAAAACAATTGCTTTTGAAATAATAAGAAATTGAAAGGCTGCTGTGATGTGATTTTTTTCACGGGTAGCGTGCAAATCAAAGTAAAGAGGAGAGAAACAAGGGGGGGGATAGAAAATTGAATTGCGCCAAACCGGGCAGATTCACCATATACACGCCGTCCAAGTGGGAAGAGACTGTTAAGACACATTAAATAACACACCAGAACATACCTTTCCACCAATAGAGTCAGCCGCCCTCGTCGCATCTGGCACGTGCCACATATATGTCAGCAGTGTTTTTTTATTTTATTTTATATATCAAAAGATAACATTACACTACACTGGGACTAAATTGTGATTGTCAGACAAAACATAATGAAATGACGAGACAATCTCTTAAACATGCTTTTGAGAATTTTGATTCTAAGGGGGATCGTGTCATTACACTGTGTAATGAAAAGTAAAAATTCGAGAATGCCCTTGGCCATAATTAAGTGATTTTTTTGCTTTTAAACGTATTAAAGTAACTTTATTGTTTAAAAATTTAGAAAAGAAGTTAGATACCCCTAGATAATTCTATAATCACAAGTGAATCATGTAAAAATACAATTATATACTGCAAGTCAATTCAATGATATTTTTTAAGGGTAATAATATAAATCCACTGTTATAGTCCATAGTTATTTAACTGTGTTTTTAAAAAATTTAAAATATCTTTATATGTTTTGAATCATTTTATATATTAATTATTAAAAATATAAAAATATTATTTTAATATATTTTAATATGAAATTTTAAAAAGTAACTCTTACCTATATAGTGTGTGTTTATAGTGCGTGTTTAGGTTTTTTTAATTATTATCCATTGATGAGGAAAAAATTGTCTTGATCCAAGCTTTTTTTTTTTAAGATTTTTTTCCTTTTTAGTTTCTACCTGTTTTTGGATAAAAAATAAATTGAAAGTCATTATTTTTTATACTTTTCAACCTGCTTTTTAATAATAAAAGAAGGGATAATACTAAAAATGAGGCAAAGTTTTCGTAAGAAGATGCCAATTAAGTTAGCCTAGATCCTTAGATGGCAGGAGAGAAACAAGATCACATGAAAATCCCAAAATTGCAAAATAATTATAAGCTACCCATGCATATGTCCCACCTTGCACAAGTTTATATATGTGATAGATGTAAATCAGAAGGCAGTGCCATCACTTTTTATTTGAACACAGAAGCAAGAAGCAAGCAATATAAATCAAGTGCTTGTTTTTTTCTTTTTACATCTTAAAAATATTTTTTAAAAATTTAAAATATTATTTTTTTAAATTAATATTTTCAGTTGTGATGGGAAACATAATTCTTTAAAAATAAAAATTATTGTTTTAATATATTTTAAAAAATATTTGTAAAAACAATAATTATTACAATCCTCCGAACACCCTTATCTCTGTATCAAGCAATTATTTTCATCGGATAGAACACCTAACTCCTAGCAGGCAACCGCTTAACACATGGAGCATGGCATTGTCAACCATGGTTTCAAGCGACTAGCAATGAAGGCAAGCAAATTCGATTCACCAAGTAGCTGACATGCCACAGTACAGCCATGAAAATGGAGGCAAAGTTACGTCCCAGGCTCTGCTTCTTGGTGCCGCATTCATGAGTTTTGGACCCTTTTGTCAACTGCGGGTCGGTGCGTTACTGGCCGCTCTTTTTAAATTATTTTTTATCTACATTTAATATTTTCTCAGATATTTCTACCTCTTAAAATGTTTTTTAAATACTTTTTAAATAATGCTAGTACCAAATAAGAAGAAGTATACAAAAGATATTATTTTAATTAAGAATTATTGTTGAGAAGTATAATGGGCATCACCAAATATACTCGTCTTCATTAATGGCCTTCGAGACTTCGAAATCTGTGCCAATAGAAATGGGACACGGCAGCCGATGCGACAGTGTAACCCAACAATAAAGGTTTGTGCGTGCGTCCATGGTTGGCAGCGTGGGTCAAATGCCTCGAGTCAGATAGGGAGGCACCTGCCAGCCGATAGCAATTAATCACCAGGCGGCACCGATTTTGACAATCGTAGCTCTACATTTTATGTGGTGAAGTTATTTTTTATTTTAAAAATATATCAAAATAAATTATTTTATATTTTACAACATCACCTCATAATTACTAAAAAATATTAATTTCATGTTTTTTCTGTTCTTAAAAAAACCTCAAAAACAAATTTAAAAGCCTCTCATTAACATAACTTGATGCTTTTCTTTAACACATCCACCTCTCTGTTATTTTCATCTTAAATCCTCATAAACAAAGAACAATTTTTTTTTAAAAAATCAAATACAAAAACTCTAACAGTGTCGGCGATGAAATCAAATGAAGATCTTGCACCTCTATCTCTCTCTCTCCCCCCACCCCCCTGCCTCGCTGACCAGTGATAAGTTCAATCAAATCCTATTTGGCTTCTTCTTTCACCGGTCTATGATTCCTAGGGCAATAAATTGATTGCAGACTTCTTGCAGAAGCAAATGAACTGGCTCGAGTTCAGAAGTCTATGGCGCATGGGAATTGGTCGTTAGCAGAGACCGTAAATTCTTTGATTGAAGACAACCACGCAAGATTGCATCTCCTAAGTATGATAAGCCAGGACTGGTAAATTAAGGCTTCCGGTTTTTTCTCTCCAACAATGTCCAAATCATGAGGGCTCAAAGGTGTCCAAGAGTACTTGATCTATAGAGATAAAATTGGATGCGAAGATGGTTGTTTGAAGTTTCTATTCTACATGAGAATTGCAAAAATTTGTCACAAATAGAATTAAATTTCAATCTCAGTCAAGTTTATAGAAATAAATAGAATATAATTATGGTTATTTTTTAAATAATTTTTTGTGTTAAAATATATAATTTTTTATTTTTAAAAATTATTTTTAATATCAACATCAAAATAATTTGAAAAATATTAAAAATATATGTAAAATAAGAAAGCCTCTCCTGCTTTATATGTCGTGTCACAATTTTATTTTATTTTTTTTTTGTGGTCGGAGTCGGCCAGTTTTATTGCATGGAGTACTTTTTAGTAAAGTTTAATGAAGGTTTTTTATAAAAAAAAAAGAAGAAGAAGAAAAGAGATTGCTGTATAAATTTGGTGTGTTAGCCATCTGTCAAGTTGAAAGAATAAGAGAAAACAAGGGACTACCTGCTGTAAGATTATATATCTCACCATAATGTTACCGTAACAGTACATTCCATGAATCTTTATTGTGAATATAACAATGAAATACTTTGATATATATACTTTTTAATTGTTCTGTATCAAATACGTGTAGCGAATCAGTCTATTAGCGCCCGTTACGGGCAAGAGATAACAAGTTCAAGCGCTAAGTAGTGCACCTCTATTTTGAATAGCGACATACATGTTGTCTGTTATATTTGTTTTAAAAAATAAAGTATCGTTCACCCTTTTAATAAAAAAAAATAAAAATAAAGCAATGCTGGGCCAGGCATTGGGCCTTGCTTGTTGTTGAATTTTTCTTTCTTTCTTCTTTTATTTTTTTTGATACTCCAAAAAATAAATTATTGAGGGATTAATATAATATAACCTAGTCTACTTTGAATATTAAAAAATAATTTAATTTTTCAATAAAAATATAATTTAACTAAAAAAATTAAAATAATATATTTTTAAAATATCAAAATATAAATGGACAATAATCAACTTAATATAACCTATGAAATTCATTATTCAGTCACGAGACTCTAATAAATTTATAAAAAATAAATTAAAAGAATTAATAAACTCAATTTTCAATTAATCTAATATTTAATAATAAAATTAAAGATAAAATTCAACTAAAAAAATAATTCAAGTCAATTCAGGCTGTCAAACTTGGGTTATAAGACTAAAACAATCTTATAAAAAAATCAAAACAAATTATTAAACTCAATTCTCGATTCAACTCAATGTTGATGGATAAAATTAAAATTTTTTTTAAGAAAATGATATAGAAAACCACCCAAATCAACCGACCAAACCTGTAATCCAAGTCATGAGATTAAGATAACCTTATAAAATGTAAACCAAAATAAAACATAAAGCCTAATTCTCATTCAATTCAACATTAAAGAAAGAAATTGAGAAAAAAACCCAACTAAAAAAGCATAAAAAAACACCAAGTCAACTAGCTTACCCCACGACCTTAGTCATAATATTATAACGAACTCACATAAAAAAAAATTATGAATTTTATTTCTTAGTCAACCCAACGTTTAAGGATTAAATTAAAAAAATGATGAAAAATAACTTAGATTAGCTCAGGTTAACCTGTCAAATCTGGATAACTTCATATATTGAAAATTAAAAAAATTATAAATTTTAATTTTAAATCAATAAATGATGAAATTAAAAAATATATATATTGAATTAAAAAAAAACAAAAAAATCGAAGTCAAGTCTAACTAACCCGCAAAACATGTAACTTTAATAATAATACCTTGATAATTTTATAAAAAATAAAAAATAAAAATAAAATTAAATTCAAAATCATACTTAGATAATTTATCTCATCGGTACTGATCCATTAACTAAATTTTTCATGCGAGCCCCGCATCAACAAGACAGGCTTATATGGTTACATGAAAGAAATAGGTTGTCCACTGTTAAGTCCTGCAACTAAGCTTTTGATTCAAGGGCATGTAGTACATACCTAATGTTTGGAAACCAATAGCCCCTCCAAAGGTGGAATTTCTTACAGCAACGAGCTTGGGGTTAACTACTGTTGCTGGGAAAACTCAATGCTGCTTCGATCTGTCGCAATATTGGTGAAATCTGGAATGCATTACTTAGGATGTTAATTTAGAGACAAGTGCTAGTTCTATGTAATTCTCTCTCAAATTCCCGTATGGAAGCTATTGTATTTTTTTTTCCCAGCCAATATACCTAGTTAATAACTGGCCTTAATACATGATAATCGTTTTCCCATTAGAAAAGAGGTCTTAATTTTGAATTATTGATGTTTGGATACTAGGGAACAGTAATTTTGGCCAGAATTCGATGATCGTATTGTGATTAATAAAGAAAATTTAAAAAATTTAAAAAAAATAGAGGACAAACGAACAACCCTAATCGGTGCGGTGGACAAACCAACAAACCTTTGAAAAAGGGGTCATGGTGTCCATATTAGAAATGGCAGTGTACAGTAGCTGATACAACAGTGTAGCGAGCAAAAATGGACGTACGTGTATTCCATGCTTTGCAACGTGGCTTACATGGCTCGAGTCAAATAAAAACACACTATGTCCGCCTAATTTCAATTAATAGGCCGACGAAATAATAGCAGATGTTTTTATAAGGAGACCACGTTGATGTTGATTTTTGTTTTAAAATATATTAAAATATTTTTTATTTTTATATTAATAAATTAAAATTATCATAAAATACTAAAAAATATAAATTTAATGTTTTTAAACGAAAAATACTTTTAAAATATACTTTAAAACAGAAACAAAAACTGTGTGAAACACTCCCCTTTCTTAAGTGCACTGCTGTTACAATTTCAGGAAAAAAATAAAGATAAAAAGACAATGAGAATAAAATATTTACTTGTATTTTAAAAAAAGTATAGAAATTTATTTTAAAGATAAATTTATTTTATATTTCTATTTTTTTAATTAATTACATTGCTATTTATTTTTTTAATTGAATAAATTTATTTTTTTAGTTACAATTTCGGTTGTTTGAAGGATACGTCGAGCTTATTTGTGATTAATATAAGTGGGGCGATCATATGTTTCAATTATTATACCAATCATTTAAAATCAAGAAAATGTTTATGATTACCAAAGAAATTAGATGTATTCTTAACGCCATTAATGGCTAAAATATATGGCTAAATGTTTATGATTACCAAGGAAATCAGTTAAAAATGTGTTGTTTTTTTTATTCAATCTTAAAGTAAACATGTAAGAGAATTTTTTAAATTTATTTGAATGTGTTAAATCAATGTGGAGGATGAGTCTTGGAGTAAACATCTTTTTAAATGAAAAGGTGTGTAGGAAACAATTAATTTTTTAAAAAAACTTTTGCGAGACCTTCTCCCTTTTTTTTTAATTTCCATTTTAATTTTTATATTTTTGGGAGATTGAAGCTTTTGTCAGATCACGATCAACACTATGTTATATTAACGTAGAGTGTTATTATAAATTGATATAGTGTAGTTATTAATACTTACAACTATAATTGTTAGATAATTACTTAAAAAAAATTCTTGTAAAGTTAAATTTCTATGTAAAAATGGTTTTTTTTACATGGTACTATAATTTTAATAATCAAACAATAATCAATTTTTTTAAAAATAAATTTAGTTGTATACTATAACGTTTTTATTCAAAGACCTTTTAAAATGATTATGAAAAAGTTTTGTTTATATAGTTAATAATTGTTTGTTTTTGTGGCAACTATTGATATTTTGCCCAACCTTAATTGTATAGTATTGGTTATAAAATCAATCTATGATTTGGTTTATGGGATCCGTCAATAAATGAGGTTTAACTTTAATTTTTGGTAAAACAATTTTTATATGTTTCTAGTGAACCACTCATCCTATGTTTTTCTTCACCTGTTTTTTTTTATTGTTAAAAAATTACATAGACCAAAACAAACTTTGAAATTTTACTTAATTCAAAAAACAACTGTATGACTAAAAGAGCTAGAAATTATTTTTAAGAGTTTGAAGAGTCTGCATTTACACAGATCTACATCAAGCGTGCTTGATGTCAATTGCAAAAGACCAATTTTTTTTTTTTAGCAAGTTTTAATGAATTTCTTGATGAGATATAGATCACAAAGTTTAGATTGCAATTATATAAACCATTTTCTTTTCAGCTTCAAACTTGCTTTTCAACTTAAAAAATCTTGGGGTTTGTTTTATTTAGCCTATGGTTCTTGATTCGTGAGCAAGAAAAGCATGAATTTGCTCCTTGATAATCACTTTCTTTTAAAAAATTATATAAATCATTTTTATATTAATATTAATGTATTAAATGATAAAGTAGAATAAAATAGATATATAAATTTAATTGCTTTTATTTTTGTAGTTAAGTAATAATTAAAAAGTACATTACAAAGAAATACATAATCCTCCTTATATAGATTATGTTCGTGATAAAATTATAATATGTTTCATAAGACAATAAATCAGCATTATGGTTGTTTTTATAATGAATTAATAATCAAATGCATATAAATATAATTATAAAATAAAAAATTATTACATGTTTTTTTTTATTATCAATATTAATTTCAATTATAGTTTTATCTAAATATATATTTTAATTAAATTAATCACTTAAAATAATATTTTTAAACCTTTTCTTTTGAATTACAACCACAAAAATTATTATAATACCAAACATATTCTTGTTAAAAGTGATTGTATTACATATTGGCTAATGTAACAAATGGATTTGCACATTATATAGTTTTATTATATAAATGGACATGAATATATACTTGATGAACAATTTTCTAGTAAATATCAAGGAAATCATCTCCGGCTTATTGATAATTTAGCTAAAAGTGTGATAGATAATGTTATTTAACTTGTTATTTAAAATATTTTTTAATTTTTTTAAAACATCAAAATAATATCTTTTTAAGATTTTTTTATTATTATAATGTAATTATATAAAAATGACTATTACTTTAATTACAATATTTCATTTTCTGTAATTAAATTACATAAATAGAAATCACTTTGTTAATTAAAAAAGAAAAAGAAAATGAGGGTGCAAGTAACCAAGACACTCTCAATCACACCACCAGTCACCGGCCTACCATTCCACTAACACCATAGAAGAAATAGACAAAGAAATCGTGTCCAAGGAATAGCCAGGCTGCTGTCTCATCCATGGAAGGGCCAGGCTTTTCTTCAACACGATTTCCTACACATAATGGCGGGAGAAGACGCGCGGCATCGGCTCCAAGGCCAGGAGGAGTAAAGGAAATGGGCACACGTAACATCAACCCGATACGTTTCAAGAATTTATTGCATCATTCACATGCAGGAAGAGGGAGATCAGATCAATACGTGGTCATCTCTTCTAGTCTCGTCATTAACTGAGTCTTCAGGCTTTTCTGCCATAAACCCTAGTACTACTGCTAGGGCCACAGGGTTATAGTGTACGAAAAGTAAACGTGCTGTGATTTTTTATTTATTTTTGGTTGATATCTTTCAGGGCTCTGAAAAAGTACGAGGACCCCAAGCGAAACTGGCTTGAAGAATTTTCATGGAAGATAAAGCCGTGGGACGCAATCAGAGAACGGAGATCTGAGGTCATATTCAGCATCGCATTAGACCATTTTATTTTTTCCAGGGCATGGTTCGGAGATGATGAACATGTAATTGACACAAAAACTTCTCATTAACTCAGAGTCAAAAAATCTTGGCAAAGGGTGGGTTTCTCTCTTCGAAGATATTGTTATTTGATCATCTCTCCTGAGCCCAGAAAAGGACTGCCATGAACATCGTTGGATTAAAAGTAACAAGGCCCCAGAAGACTTTGAATAGGCTTTTCATCTCCTCTTTTTAGTTTTATATAATCTGATTTGATGCCGACAACTTTGAAAATCTCACCACTAATTAAAGGGTTGGAGTGGAAACGAATATGCCATAAAAAATCTCGGCTTGTCATGGCCATTTCCTTCTGCTTCCTTTCGCAGCTAGTTTGATATTAAAGTGTTTTTTATTTAAAAATATATTAAAATAAAATATATATTTTATTTTTTAATATTAATATATCTAAAAAATATAAAGAAATGATTAAAAAAATAAAAATAAAAATAAAAATAACAGCTATCCAACTACACCATCAAATTTTGCAAAATTGATTTTACATTTGTATTCAATCATTATATTCATAATTTGTTGCAGATTTTCTATGTGGATGTTACTGATTAGATAGTACAGCTGAGGGCCATGGCAATGGTCATGGGAATGGCAATAGAGGCGTCCTGGGTCAAACTTAAATAATAAAAAGGAGCTGGCAGATGACCATCCCACTGTACGTTTTTGGCATAGCACAACGTCACATGTGGGGGTATAAAAATATTTTTCTAACATGAAAAGTCTTTTTTTTTTGTGCTTTAAAGATTTTTTTTTTAAAATAAATTTTTTAAAACGTTAATATTTTTCTGTTAATTTCAAATTATTTTAATATACTAATATTAAAAATAATTTTTAAAAAATAAAAAAAAATACTATTTTGAAATATTTTCAAATAAAAAAACTTTAAAAAACAACTATTATCATATTATTAAATAGTTCTAAAACTTAAATGGTGGCGGGGTCATGATTCTTAGAAGAATTATTATCATTAAATAAAAATAATCAATAAGTAACGCAGAATTGCTGATTAATTTGGGAAATGAAACATTTTATCACCAAGGGGAGAGGGGATTCATCCTGGACCTCAGGGCATGGAGAACTATAGGCCATATGGCCTCCATGCGTGAACCGTAACTTCTATGGTCTGTTTGGGCCAAACAAAGCCTCGCTAGTCATGTAGAGAAACTATGTTTAGGCCCAAAGGGTTCTCCAATTCCTATAGCAGTCTCAAGCCTTTATCGTGTGAGGCAAAAAACATCTCGACAAGAAGCCTTTGTGGCCTTTACATTATCAAGTAGGTCGACAAACCTTTACTGACCATCTTTTAGTTCGTGGACTGGATATTTCCCGTGCTATTGTTGTGGTTTGTATCAAAACTTTTTTTAATATAAAAATATATTTAGAACATGGAAATCTTGTCAGCATTCTCATGTACCCTGCTATAATAGTTTAAATATAAAAACTATTAATCCCTGACTCTTTAATTAATCTTAATTAGTTTGTATTTAAAATTAAATTATATAAAAATTACTTCTATATAAATTTATTAAGCATGCAAGTTTAAAGAAAAAAACAAAGAAAAAAACAAGAAACAAGTCAAATTATTTTTAGTCAATCCATCAAACTCATGACTCGGGTTATGAATTCTATTAGGTTAAATTATAATTTTTTATTTTATTATATGAAGGATTAAATTTAAAAATAAATTTACAATCAATCTAATACTAAAGAATTGCATTCCATTAAAAAAAAACCTAACATTATAAGAAGAAATTTGAGAAAAAAGATAAAAATATAGGATACAAAAACTTAAAAAAGCCGATAAAAAAGAGCATAAATGTGCGGGCTTGAGTAGCCCAACACGGTTGGAACTGTTAGAAAAAAGCTAAGGCTTTTAGGCTTGAGTTAGGCCCATGAGCCTAGGCCAATCTATTTTTTTTTTTAAATAAATGAACGACCTTTCATATGCATCTTTTTTTTTTTAAGAAAATAAAACATATAATAGGTCATTTAACATTTCAAAGATAATAAGGTTCCTAGTATCACTTGAACCTTGATCTTTAAGTTTAAATTTGTGTGCTAACTAACTAATTGAGCTATAAAAAAAATGTTATAAAACAATTTTAAAAAACATATTAACCTAGTTTAGTAACCCAAAACCTAATTCTTGCTAGATAACCCAATACATAGACTTTCAAAAATACTCACTAGTTTTTTCTTAAAAAAAAATAAAAAAATAAATAATTTTCTCAGTCTGACCTAAAAAAAGGTAGGATTACTAAGTTGTTGGGTCAACCCAAGTCTATAAATTTTGTTTAAAGTGTTATCTTTGGATCACATTTGGTTGGGTTCCTTAGGTCACAAGTCAACTAAGTTTAATAGATTTAATGTCAACATTGGTTTAACTTCCAGTTCAACTCATATAAGGTTTTAAGTCACATCAAAATATCATGTCAAATCAGATTTAATAATTATAAACTTTTCATCAAGAAAAGGTCAAATGATCAATTTCAGATTGAAAATAGGATGATATAATAAGGATAAGCTCCATATGATTATCTCTAAAAGTAAAAGTAAGATTTTATTACAAATAGTGTAATACCCTAACCAGATATTTTAGGCTAGAGTATTATAAGGACAATTTATATATAATCTTATTTTGGAATAAGTATGAAAACATGAAACTATAGAGCTTATTTACCTTAGTTTTACAAACATCATGATGATTTAGAGAAAATAAATCATAAGAGCCACTTGTTCTATGATACGTGCAAAGAAGAGGAGTGAAGTGGATTGACCTTAAGTGATTGAAATTTCATTTTATTTATCTTGATTTTAAGCTCCATATGAATAAGTTTTTTAAGCTGTGATTTTAGATTTTTATTATTTAAAAAATAAAGGTATGTAAATTTCCATACACTCTATTATTTTTAAGAATGTTTTATTAATTGATTTATGAAAGAAGGTGTTTTGAAATAGATTTGTAAATGGTTGTATAATGGTTCTCAAATGGCTATGAATGAAGTAATGACCTCTGGAAAGTAGGGTTGCTGACACTAGAACTAGTTCTAATAACCTGCTGATTCATTATAATAATTGACAGTTGTCTTTGCCAACATGTTGCGATAATTGGCTAGAAATAGTTTGACTAATGGCCTTATAACAAGTATAATATGATTATAGCAATTTGATCTAAGAGTAAGACTATTTTTATAGAATTGAATGCTAAATAAAAACATGTACTGATGATTTGTTTTATGAATTATGAATTATTAATAATTTTTTGAATTATTTTGAATTATTGTTTTATTATTGTCAATGTAATGTATGTATGTGTGTGTGAAACTTGTGACTGGCTAAGCAGTGTGTGTGGAGCTTTACTTGCTAAGTTATGATTGGCTTCCCCACCCCTTTAGATTTTTAAATTAGAGGTGTTAGTGAGTTTTGAGTTTAAGTTTTTAGTTGAGCTAAAACATTTTTATTCAATGCATAACATCTTTTGAATTGTTATTAAACATTCATTACCAATAGTATGAAGGACTTATAACAAGATTTTTACTTAATGAATGACATCTTTTGCCATGTTATTAAACATTTATTGCATTCGATATTGCGACAGCCTTTAAAAAATATAATAGAAATAACATATTTATGGCATCTTGTTTTTTGGTGGGAAAATGTATGTTTAAGGAGACGCCACCTAGTATTATGGTCATTATAAACCTTAATTGATCAACAAAGATTCTATAGTTTGGGACTGGTTGTGGTTATAGAAGGTATTAGCACCCCTAACACACTCTACCTGAGGTACGTTGCATTGTTGGTTTTGTTTTAAATTGCTAAAAGTATGTTGGTTTATACTATGATGGTTTACATGCAATATTCATGATTCTAACTTTAGTGAATATTCGACTATGGATACTTCTAATTCTAGCGTTGGTAAATATTGCATAATCAAAAACAAAAATGAATGATATTTCTGACTCTAGCGTTAGTTAATAAACCCATAAAATGAATTTAAATAAATGCATGCATATTTTATATATATATATTAAAATATATCATATACTGGATTTGCATTTCACAGTAAAAATTTACAAATTAATCACATAATGAAATACTTAAAAACAAATATTGCGAGAGACTTACAAATAAGTTCAAAAGGATCCATGAATATTTTTTAAATTTTATGATATTAAAAAAAAAGCTTGTTTGGTCAAATATCAAAATAAAAAGGAATAAAATAAAGGGAACTAGGCTGGCTGGGCTTAAGGTCTAGGCCCAACCTCCTTTTTTGGGCTCAAATTAGTGACTCGGCTGGGCATTGTTGCGAGCATGCATGAATTTATTACCTTTGCACAGTAATAAGCTAAATGAATTTGCAAAGTGAGGAAGAGGAAGAACCTACCTGGTAGCTAGAAGTGAATGCATGCAGTTGTTGATCGATTAGCCTTTTCTTGCTTTCCCTTCCTCTAGTCTTTTCTTTCTTATTCTCTGTCTTTCTTTTGATTTTGCTACTGGTGTGGTCTATTTGTCAACTCTTTTTTTTTTTTTGTTTCCTCAATAGCTGGTTTTGCAGAGATTTTGCATGAATCAATAAACACTGAGCGAAGCTCCAGTCTTCAAGCTTCCTTTTTGCTTTTTGCTCTTTCTTTTTCTGTTGTTCTGTTTTTGTTCTCTCTTGCTCAAAACAAAGACAATGATATATAAAGGTATGGTGGTTGGCAAAAAAAAACTTCTCCTCTACTTCTGTTTCGTTTAATCTCCTGCTCTCCGTTGTCTTTTTTTTTTCCACTTTTTATTTGTGTTCTATCACCTTTGGTTTTGAGATGAAGGGACGAAGATGATGGTAAGACTCATTCTCGACTCTGTATCACTCCTCTGCTTTTCTCTCCTTCTTTGTATATTTTTTCTCGATATTTACTCGTTCCCTTGGCTTCTCTTCGTGTTCTTATTTTTTTTTCTCTGATTTTATTTCTTCATCTCTTCCTCTTGCTTCACCTTTGTTGTGAGGTCCTTTTATTTTACTTGATTTCAAGATAAGAAATATGAATCATTTTTATTTATAAAGGTTTTGGATTGATTAAGGTTTTCTTTCCTATAAAAAAATATGCATAAAATTAAGGAATTTAAATGGTATTTGTATGAAGGATTATAATGAATAAGGTACATTCTATGATATTGTAAGATAAATTAAGAGTTCTTAATGACTATCTAATAGTATGAAAGTGTCAGGTTAACATTTAGATATAAAAGTGAGAGGTTACAAGTTTAAATGTCTGTCAAAAACTTCTGTTTGATCTAAAAATATATTGAATAGATATAGTTTTTTACTCAAATTTTATATTTAGAAAAAGCTTATTGTTTCTAGTTTCTTACACCATAAATATTGCATTAATATGATTTTTGTAGAGATAGTTATGATGAAAATAGTAAAGGATATGTAGGTTGTCTAATAGAATTGCCCAAGAATAATTTCAAGGCTCTTTTTTTTTTTTATTAATTATAAAAAAATAATTACTAGGTGAATCATATATGGATGAAAAGGTAATTGAGGCTAGTTTACAATCACAAAAGCATAATGAAATTTTATTTTTTTAGAAGGAGTTAGATTTTTTAGGAGGAGTTATGGTTAGTTTATTAGGTAGTGTACAATTAACAAATTATTGTAATTAAATGTTTTAAAGACTTTAATGAGTTATATGCTTTTTGTTTGAGTTAAGATTTTGGATTTTGGTTATTTAAGTAATGGAGGAAAGTAAATCTTCACACACTATTATTTTCAAACATAATAAATATATTTTTTAATTATGTATCTTTCCTCTACTATATGTATTACATTCTTTAAAAAAATATTAATCATTTGCTATATTTAAATGGTTGTATAATAGCTTTCAGATAGCTACAAATGAAGTAATAACCCCTGACAAGTGGAGTTGCCGATACTAAAACGAGTTCTAATGGCTCACTAATAGTTTATAGTAATTGATAATGATTATTGTCAACAAGTTACAATAGTTCATCAGAAATAGTTTACTAATAACCTAGTTGCAAGTATAATGTGATCGTAGCAATTTGATTTGAGAGTAAAATAATATTTATAAAATTGAATGTTAAACAGAAAAGTATATTGATGACTTGTTTTTTGGCATATTTTATGAACCATGAACTATTAATTTTTTTAATTATTTTAAGATGATGTTTTATTATTGTCAATGTAATATATATGAATATATATATGTGTGTGATATATATATATATATATATATATATATATATTAATTATTTTAAGATGATGTTTTATTATTGTCAATGTAATATATATGAATATATATATGTGTGTGATATATATATATATATATATATATATATAGTGTTTGATTTGCTAGTTTGTGAAACTTTAATTACAAAATTGTGGTTAACTTGAGAGCTGTTTTTATTTTTTCTATCTATATAGATAAATGATTAAAGTAGAGGTTTTAGTGTGTTTAAGCTATGAAGTTTATGTTTTCAATTTAAGTTGTTAGCAACGACGAAGAATTTTTGTTTAATAAAGTACATCTTATGATTTATTATTATATATTTATTAGTAATTTTTTTGAGGACTTGTAATAAGATTTTTAGTGTTTTTTTTAGTAGGATTTTTATCATGTTTAAGACTTGATATTGTTAAGTACAATCATTTATAAAATAAAAATATTTAAAACTTTTTTTTATTAATATTTATGGTATGGACTATGTAAAGTTAGGTTCCTATCATTTGGTCATGTGTTGCAGTGGCCAATGGAATAGTTTCTGCGCCCTAGAAAAACTTTACTCAACAGAGTTACCTTGTAAAAAAAGATAAAAAAGAAAAAACCATTCAAATGGGTTTTGGGACTAAATCAATTAGTAGATTCTCATTCAAACTTTTAACTAGATATTATCATTTTTTAAAGGTTTTCTTGAGAATCGTCTTAAATTCATACCTTTTTTTTAACATATATTTGTAGTTTAGATACCAAAAGGACTCCTTCAAATGAGTCTGCTTGTTTTCTTTTTTTTTTTTTCTTTTTTTTTAAAAAAGCATTCAAGTAGTTTTTAGGACAAAATTAATTTAGATTGTTCAAACTTTTGGCTAGGAAGTATCTTTCTCAAAAAGGTTTCTAGTAGATCATATGTATTCATATTGTTAAGCTCTAGCCCTTCCCTTCACATGTGAATATATTTATAGATTTCTTTAAAAAAAACATTAGAGAAGAGTTAGAGAAGAGCAAAACAATTGGCATTCTTCTATTTCAAATCATAATTATTAAATTTGTTCTGGGTTTGACTGCATGTAAAGTTTAGATTACGAATCAAGTTAATTTATTTAAAAAAAATTAAATAATATCATTTTAAAAAATATATATTTAAAAAAATCATCAAATTTTAACCAAGTATATCAAATCATAAGTTAATCCAAGATTTTTTTTATCAAGTTAACTCCTCTTTATATTTTATATTTTATGAAGTTTAAGCTAAACACTTTATATTTTATATTTTATGAAGTTTAAGCTAAACATATCTTATGTTGACCAATACATTAAATACCATAGAGAGGTGTTTAACCGATATAAGAGTAAGAAATATGATTTTTTTCTTACTTTTTTTTTTTATTAAAAAATGGTTTGTTATCTATATGAAAGAAGATATGACTTATCCTTTGCATGCATAATTTCTGTCCTTTTCTCTTTATGTTTTTGAGTACCTAAAATTAAATGAAATGGCTGAATTAATGTCACTTTTTTTTTCCAGTTTAATTCAATTACAATGCATAACATTTTCAATACTTCCACTGCTACTAAGGTAAGTCAACAAGACCAAATATTACATATTGTTTTTGAAATTAGCAACGTAAAAATATCAAAATAGCAATATTTAAAATTTATTTATAAAAATAATATAGTTCTTTGGAATATACATGTGTCATATACACATAAAAAAAATTATGTAAATGTTACATGCACGAACTTTGATTTTTCATAAAAATTGCGCTTGTCTTTTAAATTATTTTTCATATATTTAAAGGTCATCCATATGACACATTGTGCTATTTTTCAAAAAAAAAAAAACTTAAATTATTTAAGACAAAATCTAATTAATGCTGCCCCGCATTGACATGTCACGTATTCAATAGGCCAGCATGTCAACCGGCATGTCAACCTAATCCCAACAACCAGTTGACATGTCAACTAGATTGATCACATGTGGCCAACGATTGATCGCACGTGGCCAGCCCTCCAATAACTTGTTGACATGTCAACCTGTTCTTTTCTTCTTCTTCTTCTTCTTCCTTCTCTGGACCGGATACACTTGCCTTAGGTTGATTCAGGCCGCTGTCCCCGTGACTCTACTGAACACCTGATCTACCATGACTGCGTGAGGATCATTTCGTTGCCTTTTGCTTACAATCTAACCTTCCCATGGTTGTCAATGAGTTGTTCTTTGATTTTTTTTCTTGGTGCAAAAAAGAAAGCATGCATGTTATCCTACACTATAGGTAATATACGTGGACACACTTGAGGAAATCTCTTCGCATCCATATTAAATTGTTACAACTCAAACTCTTTTTTTTAATGGATTAATTTTGAATTCATTCATTTTGTATATTAAAAAAAACAAAAGAAAACAAAAGATAAAAAGAAATTCCATTAAACCCTGTTGTGGTCAAGTGAGGGGCATTCTTAATAAACTTTAAACAATAATTTTAAGTTTTTGTGGTATTTATTGGTTTTTATCTTTTTTTTAGGGTTTATGGTGTAATTAATTTTTGTTTTATTAAAAAATCAATTCAATTTAAAAATTTAACTTATTAAGTGAGTTATAAGATATGACTCATATTATTCTTTAATATTTTTTTAAATAAAAGCCTTTCAAACTTGAAACTTATACAAATCAAGATTTAAACTTGTAACTGTTAAGTCAATTAAGCTCCAATATCATATTTAAAAATTAATTTAATTTAAAAATTTAAATTATTAAATAAAATTTTAAGATACAATTTATATTATTCTACAACTATTTTTTAAGCAGAAGTCCATGTATCTTGGTCAGTGAAGATTAAGTATTTGTTTATAAGATTGAAATCCAAAATCTTACTAATCCTTGGGGGTTAACTCTGTGTTTCTTTAACAAAGAAACTTTCAACAAGGCAGCCATTGTTACTATTCTGAAATTTGTCATGAGAGAAGGGATGATGAGTGTAAGTACATGCATCCCCCGCAAAGGCTTTGTGATTTGACGACAGTGCCATGGAATTCATCAAAGATCGAACTACATTTAAAGAGACTTACAGACAGACTCACAATTCATTTGATCTGCATGCAGTGTCCGCAACCACAGCCACTATAATAGATGGTCCACTAATAAAAATTTAGGATAAAAAGTTTTGTTTTTCTTGTTATTTTAAGTATAGTATGAAGCTTACTAATATCATGGGTATCAAAAAATTATATAATTATTAATTTTAAATTTTTTATAATTAATAAAGTTATATATAAAATGACCCGCACATCTATATTAAAAAAAAATATTAAAAAAAAGAAATCAAAATGCCAAAAACTGTACATAGAAGGTTGACATTTGAGATGGTGCACACGTTGTAGTTGACACATCCGTACTATTCATTTTAGAAAGTTAGATGGTGTATTTGTATGGTAGTAGGGTGGATGATGTTTTTAAAAAATAATTTTTAATTAAAAATATATTAAAATAAGTTTTTAAATGAAAAATATTTTGAAAAGTAGAATCAAAAGCAATGTAAATATAATAAATAAAAAACATCAAGATAATTAAACATTATAATTAATCATCAGTGATATATATATATATATATCTCGAGTTCTAGTTTTTTAAGTTTAAATTTTGGAACCAAAGGAGAATTTATTTTCTTAAATATATTTGCAGACAGAAGTAAAGATGTGGTCTTAAAACTATTTGGAAAAAAAAAAAGGGCTTAATCTTGATTTGATTGATTGGTATATAAATTAATCGAAAAAACTTGAAACCGTAACATAAAATAAAATAATTAAACAACCTATTCCTGTGAGGCTAACAATGAGCTAAATGTGAGGATAATTAAGAGAATGCATGAGATGAGCCGAAGGGCCATGTACGTTATTGGAGAAGAGGACAAAAATTGTTGAATTCAAAGGCATGTGTGCATGCTAAATGTCCCAGCATCTTTGGCAGGTAGGTCGGTTCTAATTATAGTTCTAACGTGACCGCCTCTAACTTGCAGGTTGTAATAATAAGACGAAGTCTACTCTCTGGGCTGCTGATTGGGTCACTAGCTAAATCCCCTCTGGTATAAATAGCCATCACGATTTCTCCTACTAACACTCAAGCTTTTTGCTCTAATCAGGCCAGCTACCCCGATATCTTCTACTACTTGTTTCTGAGTAAAGACACAAGAACGTAATGGCAATTAAAGCAATGCAAGATTTTGTATTTGTTCAGCTGTATCTTGTATTGAGCTTTCTTCTCCATGGCATTTATGGAGATTATGGTGGATGGCAGGTTGGTCATGCCACATTCTACGGCGGTAGCGACGCGTCTGGCACAATGGGTAAGCTAAAACAATAGAGTGTTGTTGTCGTGTAATTTCAGATGTACGTGTATGACAAGTACAAGTCTTGAATGCTTTAGGTCCAGTGTTTCTTACAAGATGTGGCAATGATTGCAGGGGGTGCTTGTGGATATGGAAACCTGTATAGCCAAGGGTACGGGACAAGCACTGCAGCTCTAAGCACTGCCCTTTTCAACAATGGCTTGAGCTGTGGTGCATGCTTCCAGATACGCTGCAACAATAGTCCTAAATGGTGCCATTCCGGTACCATTACTGTGACAGCTACCAACTTCTGCCCTCCTAATTATGCTTTGTCTAATGACAATGGTGGCTGGTGCAATCCCCCTCTCCAACATTTTGATTTGGCACAGCCTGCTTTCTTGCAAATTGCACAATATCGAGCTGGAATTGTTCCTGTACTCTTCAGAAGGTAATTTCAAAACGTCCTTAGTGACATGGTCATGGTATCAGCCATGACTGCACCTTAGTCTAGACCACCCAGAAGCTCTACTACTGTAATTACTTAATGCTTGACTAGCTGGAACAGCATCATTTTAGTTTGTTTGTGGTTTTTTACAGGGTCCCATGTGTGAAGAAAGGAGGCATACGGTTCACCATTAATGGCCATTCTTACTTCAACTTGGTCTTGATAACCAATGTTGCAGGCGCAGGGGATGTTCATGCTGTGTCTATCAAAGGATCTAGGACTGGTTGGCAAACCATGTCTAGAAATTGGGGCCAAAATTGGCAGAGCAACTCATATCTCAATGGCCAAGGACTCTCCTTCAGAGTCACAACCAGCGATGGCAAGACAGTTACCTGCTACAATGTTGTGCCTCCATATTGGCAATTTGGACAAACTTTTGCAGGAGGGCAACTCTAGTAAAGCTAAATTAATGTCCCTGTAGATTTGTTTCAAGTTGAAAAAAATTTGTGGTTATATATATATATATATATATAGGTGCGCGCGCGGGATGCTGAGGTTGCCGCCCAAGGCACCGGGGCTATCAAGTGCTAGTATGTATGTTGAGTTACCAACTTTGTCAACAACAAATGGCATGGGATGGAATAAGAGCACCTTTTCTACTCTTTATAGTTTTTGTCTAGTTTAAAAACAGAAGTGTTTGATAAAGAAATTGCTTTTGAAAAAACTAACGTTATCTCTGGAAAATATGAAGGATGCATGCCTCCTCTAGCTAAAAGAGTGTTTCACTCCTAAACACAGCGGTGTCAAACAGACCTTAAATATTGCAGGCATCGTGATGAATCAGAGAGGCAACCCAGCACAATGGTTCAGAAGATTAAAAGATAGAAGACTCGGCAAGCAAAAGAATTTGGAGTACTATTATACTGCAGGCATATGAACAATCACATATAGTGGCCACTCCTACATCACTTCATCATTAATAAATGAGAACTTAGCTTCTCTACAAAATTCACAGCTTAATGAGAAAACAGACTTGACCTTTGACATTGGAAGAAACCCCAACCAAAAACCATTCAACTCAGCTCATCATGTTTCAGGAGTTTACACACTTGATGAACACAAGTTCTTCTGCATGAAAAAACACCGCCTCTATAGTGCATCAGCATATACACCGTAATTCTAAGCTCAATAATTCAGCAAGGAGTATTTCACTCTCAAAACTATTCTGCCTTTCTCTACACCAAGCTTTCCGCCTGTAACTAGCCAATGTCCTGGGGGATCTTGTGGCCCTTTGCTCATCTCAGACATATCAACAAACTTTGCCAGCTTGTTCCCTGCAACATTTTCTCTTGAGGCTGAACTTGAGTCACCAGAGTTAGTATTATTTACAGTGGGGACTTTCTTTGACTTATCATTTGGCATGTGGTCCCACAAGGATCTTCGTATCGTGCAGCCCGGTAGCCTAGAATACAAAAGTTTCATGTATAAGACATTTCTTGAACCGAAATCCCACACTCCAAGCTGAGCCCCAGTGACAATGTAGACACAAGATTGGTCACCAATAAACGTTTCTGGGCTCTCAACTGGAGCAGAGCTCACATGAGAGAAATTCTTCCATTTCACTGGTTCAAACCATCGACTATCCTGCTCCTCAGGTCCCAGCCACTTGGGAGCACCAATTGCAACATGGGTGTCCCAGTATGGCAAAAGGATTTTTGGAAGAGATGCCAAGTGTTGAAGATGGATATGCAGGCGATTCTGCTTGGCTCCTTCCAAACATAATCGCAAACCTGTGACGGGCTTGCGCCCTACTGATACCTGCAGCCAATTTTAAGCAAAAATAAAATACCAAGTTTTGTCAAGGTTAACCCTTTGCATTAGCTAGTCAAATTGTCTTTGGGTTCAATTAGATAGTTACAACTGAAAAATCATGACTGCTTTACAGAGAATCCAATTAACAGTAATAAGTTGTTTGGTGGTAGAACACTCTCCACAAATCTCAGTTGCTACGTATATTTTATGAGATACAACACCAGCATTAAACTCTTTAATCCTGTTTCCCCCAAAAAATGTTAATAGTTGAGCCATCTTTCCCTTGGGACAGAAAGCATAGTTAGGTAAGAATGTATACCTGCTCCTGACTCACATAAAGCTTTTGCCCCATCATGCTGAACTGCAAAGAAGGGCAAACAGGTTCCTTTCTCTGGTGACCTGGAATATTGTCCTGTACAGGAGCCCAAATTCGAGGAATCTGGAACTCCAAAAAATATCTCAGCTCTTCAATCTGAGGTTTGTCTGGGCACAATTGTTAAAAAAAAATAAGGGTCATAGTTAAGAGTAGCACTACCTACTAGAAAAAGAGCACATAGGAGGGAAAGGATTCTAACTAGACAGTCATCTACTTGTCTTACATTCAAGATATAGAGCAATTGCACGACTCAGATGCTCAATTCCAGGTACCCCAACAAGGAGATCTGCGATAGGAACAAAAGTCATCTCAATGACATCTGGAGATGACTCTACAGTTCTTGCCCATCGGATATGATTTTGCTCCAGATCATCTCCTCCCCTCCTGCGGAAAATGACGGTAACATCCTGCATATAGAAGAATAACAGAACAAATTTTTAGACCTTCCGATAAATTTATCAGAGCAAGTTCTAGAACATAAGCCTTACACATTATTTAATTGTATGCAAATAATCTATTGACAAAAAGAGAATGCAGACTGCATTCATGCAAATACAAGAGTTAGCCACCCATGGCAACTTCTTAAATGCAATAAACTGAGATAGAATATGAGTGATCCTTTTTTTCCTGATAAAATCATGACATTAGCAAGAAAATGTTTTTGACAAAAACATCAAAACCCATTGTTAATTCATTCCAGATACAACTGATGCGTACAGGAAAACATCGTTGCAATGGGATTGCTATGAAAAGGAAAAATCCAAACAAGGAACAAATATGGAAAATACAAGACATATTTGCAAGCAAACCTTTTCAAAGAAAAATGATAACATGAAATTTATTCCAATTTCAACTAATCAATAATAGAAAACATAGTTACAATACACAGAGCAAATTTAAAGAAGGAACTGGACTGGGAACCACAAGACCAACAGATGGGAGTAAAACCTCGAATGCTCAGTTGTTGCATTTGGCTAACATGTTCAGGAAAATTATGTTTGGATGTAGATACTGTGCGTCGTCATGTAAAGAAATCTTGTATTCATTAAAATGACAACAAAAGGCATCATAATATAGTTCAACAAAGAGAACATTTAACATCAAGATTTCAGTGAGATAAAAGGGCAATTCTAAGAAAAGAAAAGGAAAAGAAAATAAAAAGATTGGCTTCTACGTACTTCTTTCCCAGTAAGATATGGCGCACTAGTTGGCTGAGGGTATATCCCTTGGCTGTTAAATATACCTGAATCACCACCCTGCTAAATCAAGAATAATCTGGTATAAGTCACAGGTGATCAAGAAGTAAGGGCATGTTAACGAAGGTGGACAAAGAAATAAGGAAAAATCACGGGACTAGCCTTATCCTTGAGTTTCATTGGACCTGAGCTCATATGGCCCTCTGTGTCAGAGAACCTCTGATTTCCAATATCCTGCACGTAGTGTTTAATCTCCATGGTTGACAAAGGCGATGACTGGTGTTGTTTAACATATATCACATCCTTACCACCAATAGTTACAGAAGTGATAACATGCGTCCCAAAATTTTCAATGAAGCTGTCAAAAAAAAAAAAAAAGATGCAGTTGTTATGGACAATTTAAAGCTTTGATGCCAATATATTCCTTCAGAGAATTAAAAATTTACACCTTGCCAAGGATGGAGGATCCCAGAAAGTTGGCACGGCCCTTATAACATTTTCATGCAGCACTAAGGGGGATCTCATAAGTTGGACCTTGGCAAGTGGGATATAATATCCATCCATCGAGAGGGTCTTTGTAGCTGCAGCATCAATATGCTTTGAACCGGTAAAACTAAATGCAGAATTGAAGCTACCAAGAGGAAGACCTCCTGATAGATTAGCCTTTTGATTAAAGTACTCCACCATCTGCAGTATTTGTTGTGAGAAGTGCATTAGAACAGCTACAGCAATCTCGTTCATTAAAACAGCTTGTATCAGTATTTCAAGAAGGGAAAATATCAAAAATGATAGTTTAGCAGTCAGTTCTTGACACCAAGGAATTTTGGCTAGTGCTATTTCATCTCAATCAGTTTTAAGATTAAAAAAAAAAAATCCTAGTCGAGCAACAGAGCTAATGTGTTAACTTGCAGTTTGCATTTTGAAACTCTGGACGTCATTCACTGCTCACACTCAAACACTCAAAGATGATTAAAGTCGTCTGGCAAGATACAATCCAAAAGTTCAAACATGGGTCTTGACCCATGCTCTCAAGCACAATAATTAAACACTACAAGAAAAAAAAAATCCAATAAAGCATCAAATAACTAGGCTTGAGACACATGCAATAACCCAGTGACAATAAACTGCAGAAGTAATGCAAGAGACAAGTTAAATTCTCCATCCACTTGGTACTGGTAGCAAAACCAAACCAGTCCAATCCTAATCGGCGTCTTAAGCAACTAAATTGATCAATATCAATTCAAGCTATCTTCAATACCACCCACTATAACCTAGTCCTCAAAGCACGGATTCTTACAACACAGGAAAACAACATCACTTCAAAATCAAAACAACAAAAATTCAAAAACCCACCTCATGAAAGGTGCAAACACCTGAACTCTCGCGGCCAATTGGGTCCAAAGAGCTCCTGATGTCCCTGGAAACATTAGGCAATAGAATCCCACCAGCTAACAAAAGATCTCTAGTATGTTCACCATCAATCTCCACCACCTTAGACCCAGCAACTCCTTTACAATACAGCAACCTTTTATCATAGTTCACATCAAATCCTCTCCCAAGAGCTTGCACAGCGTTCATGGCTGTGTGCATTGCTGCAGCATTAACACTTCCTCTCTCTCCCATTTTAGCTAAATACCCAATTCTTTGAAAATCATTTAGACCCTAAAAAACTAATCTTTTCCTCCATTCCCTTGATGGGTTTTCCAAAAAACCTTAAAGATCAAACTCCTCTCTCAAAAACTCACAAAAACAGATTTTTCCTCCATTTTTTGCTTCTTCAATTGACAAAGATGAAGTCAAAGAAATCTCATTGATCGGTATCTTCCTCTAGATCTTGAATCAATCCAAAGAAACCAGACTAAAAATCTAATCTTGAATGCATCCACTAGCTAGTACGCCACTTTCTTTCTTTATCTCTCTCTGTATTGGTAAAAAATCTATCCTGTCATGTAAGAGACGAAAGCATTGACTTCAAGTCTTTAATCTTTACGGAAATGTTTTCAATGTTAGCTAGCGTGTTGGTTTGCCCCAGAAACTGACTGCTAAAAATTCTTTTCATTCTGACATGTACGTGGTAATTAATTATTGGAAAATTGAAAAAACGAAAAACGAAAAATAAAAATAAAAATAGTTTTTTTTGTTACTAAATTGATTTTGATTTTATTTTATCTTGCTGAATTTATAAATAAAACACTTGATTACTTTTAAATGACTATAAGACAATGATTTGCGACCTTTTTTTTTTAATCTATTTTTTACACAGTACTCTATTTAAAATCTTGATTCTAAATTGTTTAAATTATAAACTCATGCATTTTTCAGAGAATTATTTTTTTATGCTAGCATATAGGTTGTGCTCTTAACAGTTATAGATTTAAATGCATGGAGATTAAATTATTTTATATGACCGAGTCTTACATCTCTATTTAAATTATGTTATTGATGAAGATTTTATTTTATTTTATTTTTATATTTAAATCCAAATTAATAATATGTGATGCAAATCCAATAATGACGAAAGGATTACATACTCATTAGTGGAATGGATTTTTTTCATTTTTTTTTTGTTGACTTTGCCTTGATATTTTCTAGCTTCCACGTGAGAGTGATAGAATCCATGCCGACTCCCTCCACAAACTTGGTCTCGTTTAGATTCGTTGATTATTAAATATAGACTTGAATTCCAAGTTCTTGAAGTTTCAATAATCACTTTAATTATCCTAAAAAGAAAATTCCAATTAGCACATCCTACACGGTTGATTTCACGTCTAGAGATTTAAATGATGATTTTAACCATTTGATCGGGTAGGAGACATACCATCAATGCATTTTGCAAATGTCATCATCATCAATGTCTAACAACTATCGTCCACATATTTATGCTAATTGCATGAAAAGATTGCTTTTTAAAAAAAAATTATTTCCTATAAAATTTACAATATTTTAGATGTTCTGAAGTCAGAGTTTAAGAATGAGTTTATAAAGACTTTTAGGGTGTTCTGAAAGGTAAAAACAAATTTAAAAATAAGGTTTGGAATCCGAAAACCTCAACCTTGATTTTTCGAGAAACCAGAAAGAAGAATAATCTGAGAAAAAAATCAAATGATATTTACATGAATTGGATGGATGTTGTTGTGATTCAATTTCAAACCCTTTTGGCTCGTTTTGCTGGGTGGTGGTTGGGATTTGTTCTCCGCCCTCGCCTGCTGCCATCCACATGTCAAATGCTGTAGCAAATGCAGTGGGACATGGTTTTACTTTTGATGTCGTCAAAATCACGAAGAACTATTCAGCTGATTGCATCTCATGGAATCCAACATAACACAAGGAAGGGGGGGATGATGGATCACGGACTGTACAAAGGGGGATGTCGCAAGAGATAAATCTTACTGAAATAATTCATGAGCTGCCTGACGAAGGAATGGGTATGTATGTATCTGTTCAGAACAGGAAGAAGATGATGGATTCTTTCCATATTGCCAGCCAAGTCATGGCCACTCGAGCAGAGCAATGGCATCTCCTATTTGGACCATAATGAAACAGTGACCTTTCACAGGAAAGTGAGTGCATTGCTGACCTTCATCGTTATCCTCCCCACCTCTCAAATATATGGCACCAGCCCTCGCGCAGCAGCCCAGCCAGCGTGCTCGTTCTGGGTGCGCACAGTTGCATTACAGGCTAAATAGATGAAGGCACCATGTAGAGAATGGCAGGTCCATCTATTTGTCAGGGAGTCCAGGCAACATGGTCCATGGCTGATGCTTCACCAGCTAAAAGACAGCCCCGACTTTATAAGTTTTCACCATCACAATCAACCTCTATATAGTCGTTTCGTCAGTAACTTTGTCAGTAAAGAAAAGATGTGCATTATTGGCAGAAATAATGGTTAGCAGTAGGTCTTCGTGTGATGCGGAACGCCTGTCATCAAGTGCAAGCACAGGAGATTCTGCCATGATAATTTTGATGATTTTTAAAGTGTTTTTTTTTTAAAAAAAAATATATTAGAATATTATTTATTTTATTTTTGACTTTGATATATAAAAAAATCTAAAAATAAAAAAATAAAAAAATATTTTTCCATCATAAAAACATAAAAGTCATATAAATAAACCAAATAAGTTCTCTTTTAAAACATATATAATATTTTATTTGATTTTATTTTTACATCAATTGAGATTTTATTGACATGTTCTGCACATTTAATTTTATAAACAATCGGTTGGCTATAATAGCGAAGATGGAGATCATATTCAAATTACATTATATTCAAATCAATCTAAAAATATTTTAAAAAATAATTTATAACAAAAAAAATCAAAATATTTTAAAAACATGATTCAACTACACTTCCAAACACAACCATAGCCATGCACCACCAGGCAAAAGCTACAAGACAGTTTGCATAAGCATGCTAACAACTTGCATTGAAGATATCTGCAGGTCTTAGCAACCAGTGCTCCATATCACATACACCATACACAAATCCTGTGTTTTTCACCAAGCCAGCAGCAAAGAATGAAGAAGCCACCATCTAGAATCGATCCAGCATAATCTAAAAATAGTTCTTAGCAACTGGATTAGTGAAAAGACCCCCTCCCCCTTTTGTGCGAATTGCATCTGTGGGAACTCACTGCAATTAGCGGCCAGATGAACCATGGTGACTGGCTATTGCCGGAGTCAATAAGATCTTATAAATTCAAAGCTATTCTCCAGTAAGCATTTTCGCATACCACAAGAACTTGGTAAAATGCATGCCATCATAAAATCTACAAGTAAATAATGAACCATGATCATTTAACTCGTTAGCTGCTATTAATCTTAGCAGAGAAGCATTGTAAATATCATAGTGGTTTCACCTCCGACTGTAAGTACCAAAACTGTGAAGCCAGATTGAAGTATGGAAACCATATTCAAAAAAGGAAAAACGATATGGACATAATTGCTAAACCCAGGTATTTCCTTTACAAAAAGGTCCACAGACCATCTAAACAGTCTAATCGTCGTTTTATTTTCCGACCAAGTTTCCTCATTAAGTCATTTCTGTTCAGCATTTGTTTCAATCCTACACTAATCACCATCATCTAAGCAGTTAATAAAATTCTTCTATGACAGGACAAGTTTCTGTGAGCTGGTTCAAAAGGAAAAATTTTGAAAAATTTAGCCAGTCAATGGGTGTTCCTGGTCTTTTTAGCCGTGAATAGTTGGCGAAGGAAAGCAAACTTTCCTCTAGTGCGAGAAGAAAACTCGGTTATGGTGCCATTACTTGATGATGCTGCCTCATTGGTGTCAGATTCTGGTAAGGATGGTGTCGGTGAAGGTGGTGAGAGTGTGAAGAGAAATGCATTGAGCATCCGGATGATCTGGTTGAAGCTAGGCCTCAAGTTGGGGTCTTCAACCCAACATGACTGCATGATAAATGCGAGGTCAGGGGATACATCCTCTGGAAGAGCAGGCCTCTCTTGCTGTATCCATTAAAAACCAGGTTAGTTGTCTCCGAAAACAAATAAATACCAGGTTAGAAGATTTGATAGCAATAAAGCAGAATATCATCTGCAAAGATGGTCCTAAAGTGGCACACATCACAAGTGCACAAGGAAAAAACAGCAGACTGCATTTGGATTGCCACTTGAAGTTGTGATCCAACATTAATAATAACACACACAGAGAGACTTGTTTGCAATCAATTCTTCACCTTAAAAGCAGCAGCATAGGCAGCTTGCAAATTTGACATGCCTTCAAATGGCATGCGGTTGGTCAACAACTCCCATAACACAATTCCAAAGCTGTAGACATCAACTTTGTTATTGTAATGCTTCTTTTCTCCCTGGCGCAGTGTCACGGTGCTGTACAACTGCAAAAGAGCTGTTAGTAAAACAGATGGAAAACTGAAAAGGATTTGTATTCTACATGCAAATCAATATACTATTCTGAAGCGGAATGCTGATAACATATGATGAATGCAACCTAGCCATTCAACCCCAGATATCAACTAAACCTACAGAGTAAAGAACCGCACTGCTTATGAAAACCTCATGCTTCTAGTTGTCAAGCAAATGCAAAAAACTGTGTTTATGTGATCCATCTGGAGCAACAAACAAAAAAAATTGATGAAACAGAATGAATAAAAAATAGCACTAAGGCATACAGTACATTCGTTGTTGAAGGGTGGTGAAATTCAGAATAAGATCTTCTATGTAGTTTCTCCGCATGTCACTCTTGATGAAAATCTACAAAACCATGAACTAATGGCAAAAATGGAAGAGGAAAAGACTCTTGATATAAAAGACACGTTCCCAACTATCAATATTTGTTTCTGTTGTTTTCCAACAGTTACATGACTGATGTGTAACCATCACCTCTGTTTTAGCAGAAGAATATTGATGCACTGCAGGGCTTCTTATGCTGCTAATATCAGGTGATATTAAACCAAAATCAAACTATGTTTGCAACAAGGCACAAACCTCAGGAGCCATCCAACGGTATGTTCCAGTTTCTGCAGTCATCATCTCAGTTACAGTTTCTTCTCTTGCAAGACCAAAATCTGCGAGCTTCACAGACTTCTGATTTGCCGTAAGCAACAAATTGTCTGCATCAGGAAAAAGGTTTTCCAATCATTTTGGTGAAAGGGATAGACATTATTTATAAATTACTTGAGGTGCGCAATGTGGTCCAGGAAAACAACGTTCTTTTTTGAAAGCGCAAACAACATGAAAGTCACAAGCATCATTAACCCTGACTCAAGATGCAAAGGTCAATTACAGAATAATTTAGAAGACCTAAAAAGGAATTGGACTCAAATATCATGCCGTGCCAATGGCCTAATTGAATTACACGCTGAACGAAGTCATAAGACTAAAAAACAGCAATCAAGATGACATTATCCCAAAAATTTAAAATCACAGACCTTAGTAGAATGTCACTTTCCCAATCGCAGAATCATAGAGGTAATAAATAAAGGTTGCATGATTCCAAATACATGCTCTTTTTGATAAAAGGCTAGTGCAAGGCTTGATCATAGTAATATTCAAATGCATCCACATTATAATGCTAAACATAAATGAACTTTGAACTCTAAATTTTGACACCAACATAAACGTAAAAAAGTAAATCATTGAACATGTTCTTACAATACCTGGCTTAAGATCTCTGTGTATAATCCCATTAGCATGCAAACAATCCATAGCTCGCGCAACATCAAGAGCAAACTTTATGGCCACATAGAGGTCTAACTGTTTTGGACGAATACTAACCAAGTACTTCCGGAGTGACATCCCTGGTAATAACTCTGTAACAATCACCATAAATGGATCCTTACAAGCCCCAATAAACTGCAAAACCAACAAACAAAAACACTGTCCTGACTGATACATAAAAATTACGTTACATTACCCAAAAATTAATCATAATCACACTTTTTACCTTGACAAGATTCTCATGTTTAACTCGAGACATCATATTAACCTCTCTTGCAAACCGATCCTCAAGCGCAGCTCGTTCCTCCGACGTAGTCCCTTGATGAAGAACCTTAATGGCCACAATCAGATCACCGTACCTAGAAACACACAAACAAACATTTTCAGCAATCACCTACCACGTAACTAACAATAACTAGAAATAGAAACCACTCCCTATTCAGTAACAACAACATATCTTTTTCTCAATAAAATAGGAACCTACACAATCTTTTATAAGAATTTAAAAAAGAAAAATCAAGTTTCAGCTGTCATCAGCAACACTAACCTTCCTTTATAAACTTCACCATGGGCTCCTTCGCCGATTTTATTTCCGATAAACAACAATTTAGGGTCAATTAGCAGATTCTGATCAATAGAGCCGTTTTCCTCAACGGAAGTTCTCTGCTCGTAAATTTCCTCTCCTCCTCTCCTTCTCTCGCAACTCATGTTGCTCAAAAGCTTCCAAAATTGTCAAACTATCCCTGAATTCCTCATTTCCTGAACAAAATATCTCTCTGTTTTTCCGTATATATATTTTCTGATTTCAACTTTACCAAATTATACATCCAGATATTTCTACACGGCAAGATTAGGTTAAAATGAATTAATTTTTCTCTCTTTTTAGCTTCGGAGAGAAGTAAGAGAACAACTTGAAATCTTTTTCACAAATAAAATAAGGAGGAGAAGAGAAGAAGCGTCTTGAGATGGATTGACGAAGAATAGTTGAGCTCCGGCGATATTTTCCGACGGAGATGGTGATTTTCCGAGGCGATGAGGAGGGTTTGTTTGCTTGTTTACTAAAGTTTTTGAAAGTGGAAGGTAAGAGAGGAGGGAGAGAAAGAGGGGAAAAAGCAGCGAGAGAGGAGGGGGGAGTGGGGTGGTATTCTTGAGAGAAATGTGAAGGACCACTGAGAGGAGAGCACGTGGAGAGCAAAGAAATCAGGCGCCTTCGAGGTAGGTCAGCACAGCAGCAATTCGGACGTTGTTGGTCCAGCAGCCGCTCAGATATGGTCGCAGTCACGTACTCGTAGTGGCAAAACCAGGCCTCTTCAGCTCGGCTTACTTCCTAACTTGGCTTGGCTCGCTGCATCAGCCAATCGAGTCTCTTTCTTTTCCACATTTGTCTCGTGCTGATATAAAAGTTAAAACTACAAAATGAATTTATAATTTAGCCTCTTTATTTTTAGTGATTTTTAAGTTAATCCTGTTTTATTTATTAAGTTTATATTTAGTACCTCCGTCCCTTCATCTTTGTATAATTAATTAATTAATTAATTGGGTCTTAACTATTAATAAAGCAGTCAAACTTTCCTCACCTAACAAAATAACTTGATTTAGAATCTCTCATGAGCAAGCGGTTTTCATAATAGAAGAGACATTTAGCGAGACAAGTTTCCGCTTGTTTAAGAAGATTATTATAAATAATTTAAAAATGTTTTTATACGAGGATAAATACTGCAGTGTAGCTGAAGAATTAGAGTTAAAGAGAAGAGGAGACTGTTGCCTTCTTTATTCGTTATTTTCGGGAGGAGAAGGGGAAAAGAAAAGCAAAGTGATTTAAGTGAATAAATAAATAAATAAATCACTTGCTTTTCTGCTAGGGGATAAATTATAATGGAGAAAGTATGGGAGACAAGTGGATTTGGGACCTGAGAGTCTCCATCAATCTCAGTTCTAATGATCTATGATTCCCATTAACCATTCAATGGGGGTGTCCTCGTGGCCCTGTATGTTTCCCGTCACCTTCTACACAGGAGACGACGGTGAAGCTCAAGAACACACACAGCAGGCCCAGAGAAAGCTGCCTTGCAAATGGGTTTCGTTTTTTTTTCTCCTTTTCTATTCTTTTATTTTGATCTTCCTGGAGGGATTGTCTAGGGCTACTAGCTTGTTGTTTATGAGGAGGTAGGTTTTAATTTATGATATTTTGATAATTATTTGATATTTGATGATAATAACTATCTTTAATGCCCTAAAGTTTCCCTGTCCCTTTTGCTATCACATGGAAAACTGTCACGACTCACATAGTCCTTGAACTCCTCCACCCTTTCCTTCATGAAGGCAGCACCAACCCTTTCCGCGTAAGTTTATTACAATTTGGTGCAACGTCATAAAATGCAAAGACGCGCAAATTTACAAGGGTAATTATAGACTTGTTCTTGGTGCTTATTAAAGCCATAACCAAGCTAAAAAATTATAAGCTCATGCGCCGGATCAAAGCTTGTTTTTTTATGTTACTTTGTTTATTTTTATACTTTAAAACTATTTTAAAACATTAATTTTTTTATTTTAAATTAATTTTTCTTATTATTTTTAAATCATTTTGATATCAAAAATAACTACAACCATATTCTTAAATACTCACATATTAAATCATATTCATAAATACTTATGGATTAAAGCACCATTTGGAAATACAGTATTTTTAAAAAATTTAAATTCTTTTTACTAAAATTTAATATGTTTTGGGTTGTTTTGATATGTTGATGTCAAAAATAATTTTTTAAAAATAAAAAAATATTATTGGCATGCATTTCAACACAAAAAGTTATTTGAAAAGTAATCACAATCATACTACTAAATAATTTCTAATAAATTGATTAATATTAATGATTTTTTTAATTTTTATAAAAAATAATTTTATTTAAAAAAAATTAATTAAGCCTAGAAGATTTCGAGTTGACCACGAAAATTCAAAGCAGGCGCGGTGCTTAAAACGAAGGAAGAGGAAAGGTTTTCAAAATAAAATAAAGGCAAACTGGCATGCCACGCTAATCCATTTGCCTTGGAATTTTTGAAAGGTGGACAAGTTCAAAAACTTTCTGGCATAAAAGAGAGAAGCAAAAAAGTTGGAAGTTAATGGTTATCACTTTGGTGGGTGTGCCTAGCCCTCATGATTTCCTCAGCTTTATTGGCTTCGCTAACAGTACGGGTTGTTTTTAAAAGTTTTTTATTTAAAAATACTTTGAAATAATTTCTTGAGATTTTTAAAATTAACTTATCTAGCAATTTAAAAATATAAAAAAATTATAAATAAAAAATTCATCCTCCACGTATACTCTTATTGCAAAGACCCAAGTGGTGTCGTTATAGCGAATTGGGAGGCTCTCGGGTACGAACGGTACCGCCGCCTCCTCCTCGGGCTCAGGCTTTCTTTCATTAAATGCTTTCGCTCGTGGAGCATGATTTATTTATTTTGATAGACTGTTGGGCAGGGAGGAGCCATGGAGGAGTTGCAGGGGAGTTGTCCACCACAATCTTCGAATTCGAAAATTGATGATACGCTATGAATTGCAAGTGTCCAAGCTAGAATTTGTTACCCAACGGGTATTCGGCTCTGTAGTTATCCCTTATTTTACTCGTATTTTATTGCATGTTAAATAATATCTTTGGAAAAAAAAAATGTGCAAATTTTTTAATTTTTTCTTAGTGTTTTCAAAATAAAATAAAAGAAACTTGACAATCAACTTTGATTAATTTAATAATATCATAAATAAAAAATAAAAAAATATTAAATAAAGTCCAACTAATTTAACACACAGAATGACAATTGAGATTAAAATAATATTATAAAATAATAAAATTATAAAAAATAAATTATAAAAAAATATAAAAAGAAAATCCAAATGAATCTGTCCTTTTTTTCAAATCAATATCACAAAACTACCAAATATTAAATACATATCCATTGTTATTGATAGTATTAATTACAGATGTTTTAACACTAATAACTATCCAATAATATATATTATTTTAAAAAAGAGAAATTCATTACCTCTTGATATTTGAAAACATGTTTAAATTTTTTTAAAATGGGTCATAATTATGATTTAAATATTTGATGGATGCAGAACTTATCAATTTCAAAAGCTTATTTAGAGATCCACAATCTAAGAACAACCACAAAGCCATCAATGGTTGTTTTCTTGATCACAACCTGCTTTGAAGACATACTTATATGTTTTTTTTTATTCAAACCTACAAAATACTTTTTCTTTATTATTCATATATCTTGAATTTTCGAAATTGTTAGTGATTTAATTTAATTTTTTTATATTCTGTCCTCGTGTCGACGGACCACTTAAGCTACTCGTAGCTTCTGAGCCTTGGATTATCCATAATTTCCCACGGCTTGTGAAGAAATCAGTATTGAAATGAGGACACACTTTACAATAATGAGCTAGCTCCCCTCAGAAAGTTTTCTTGTATTGGTCAACAGACAAAATCATGAAAGAAATATACGATTGCCTAAGCAAGTAGCTAGGCCATATTTTTCATGTAGCTCTCGTGTCCGTGTTCTTTATTATACCAACCCCATATATATATATATATAAACCACTTAAGCGACGTCAATGGCTGGCTCCATGAATAATGACCTTTAGCCATAGTTTTAAAATCTTATACATTATAATGTCCGGGTCACGGTAATAAGAGTTTTTTCGGATTCATGTTAATTTTGTTTTAAAAAATTAAAATAATATTTTCTGATAAATTTTTTTCTTGAAATAATTGATAAATTAATAACTTTAATTAAATCAATTTTATTTTTTAATTTTTTTTTATCCAAACCAACGGAAACTCTAGATAGATTGTCTGATATCAGCAAACAAGTACAAGTTTTTTTTTTAAAAAAAATACTCCTAGCAAGAATACAAAAACATGCTAGAAGGTACAAAAATTGGAATTGGATTAGATTTATTAATAACTTCAAGACCCTTTGACGAAAAATATCCAAATTAAATATTGATCTTGCAAGCTAGTTTGGTGTTCACTCTGCCTCTACAATGGAAATTTTCATTGCTTTTTTTACCCTAATAATTTATTTATTTATTTTTATCTTATTATCCGTAATTCATTTCGGTAATTAAAGAGTTACCGTTAGTAATTAATAAGATGAGAAGTTATATAGTCATAATAGAGACCAAATTACTTTAGTTTTCTCTTGCAATGAAATATATTATTAATTTTTTAATTTAAGTTCAAATTCTTCTCTTGAAAAAAAAAACTAAATACCATTGAAATTTCAAAAAATAAGCCTATTAATCACACCAATTTTCAACTCCATGAAGCATTTTGTCACTTACAATGCAATTCTCCATCTTTGGTTGTCCAAGCATCCACCACAAGTATTAATTTCCTCCTTTTACATAGCGAGGACAAAAAAAACAACTTTCAACGCATTTTTCTTTGTTTGGGAGAGGAAAATGGAAAGAATATCTTCCACCATGGCCCAATCTCTCCATTTTGAAGAGAAATAGGGTGGGAATTCATTGAAATGACAATTTTAAACTTTGTCAATGCTGTATAAATTACAAAATAAGATGGTTTTGTGGTTAAAATTATTTTTTAAAATATTTTTTTAATTTTTAATATTAGCACTTTAAAAAAATAAAAATAAAAAATAAAAACTTAATGTTAAAAAAATTTAAAAATTACATTTGGACGACCAAAACAACACTTGTCCTCTCATTCTATATATTTAAATTAGTTTTCTCCATGGTGCTTAGATAATCAAAGCTAATTGATATATATATCAGCCGGTTCTCTATGAAGATCTGGATTATACCGAAATTGAATCTAGAAAATGTTGTTCCAAGTCTACTCTGTTTGAGCGTTTGTATATTATTATTTATAAAAAATAAATTAAGATTTTTTACTTTTAGAATTTGAACAAGGATAAATAAATAAGAAAGAGAGAAAAACAAGACGAAAAAACACCAGCTTTTTCGACCTTCCTGATCTTTCCCGCTCCATCGATCTCACAAAAAGAATTAGGTTGTCAAAAACCATATGCCATAGAATATTATTATAATCTTCTAGCGTTTTGTTTATTTAATCTTGTTACGGGGAACCCATCAAAGTAATGATTCCTTTCATAAATCATTGATGGCCCCCATCATCACCCTATAAGATGGCTCGCCTCCATTGATGATATCTTCTTGTTGCTTCAATAATGCATAGATGACGATGTTTCATGTCTCCCTCCGCAGACAAACCCTTTGATGGACTACTGGTGGTGGGAGCTGGAGACGGGATAAGGTAGTTATGTTCTGGTATCTTCCAAACTGACCAAAGACGAGACTTTGGGGGGGGTTTGTGCTGTGTTGGGGTCTTCGAATGGACGCCATGTCGGCAGCCGTCCTTCTTTCCTTCCTTTAACTTACTGTTCGTATATTATTTTTTACAGGAGAATTATTTATATAATATTAAAATACTCTTGACTTCTACTGTATGCCTAACACCAAGACGTGACAATTTCATCAGCTATCAGCGGAGAAAAACGTGAACAATTCTTTTCTATGGATACATCCAAATCAGTCCCCAGCCTATATAAATGTTAATAGATCAGTCCTCAACCTTTGAAATCTTGTTAATTACCTTAGCTTATCCTTATAACTCTGTGGTCTTATGAGTTTAAACCCTTCAATTATTTTATTAAAAGATTTTGATATTATAGTTTAGAGTATACATCCATGAGAAGTTGGTAATGGAGGGTTGTAATAGGAATAAATCTTTTGAAATTTAAGATTTTATTTTCTATAGAGGAACATTTTATGTTAATTAATTATAAAAAAATCAAAATAGAATTGTTATATCATATAATTGTGATTCTTAATCTATAGATTTTTTTACTTTTTTATTTTAGATTTAAGAAAACTTTATTTTTTAGAAAATATTTTTTGTGAGTTTAGGTAAATGAGTAAAATTCTGGTTATTCCAGGTTCTTATAAGAAATACACGTTCTGATTTAAACTTGAAATATATTATATAAATTTTAAATTTTTTATCATGCTACGCCTCTTTAAAAATTATAGATTTTCTTACCCATATACTTGAAGATAGAAAATCTTTGTGAATTAACTATACGATAAGAAAACCGATGGGGATGAACTTGTTAGATCAAATAAAGTACAGAGAGAGTTGGGCAAGATTTTGGATTTCGAGGGCTGAGATCTTGGCGAGCATATAGTTGAGTATTGATTTGTAGTCATCCCTCTTGTGTTTTTTTTTTTGGGGTGACATGGTCAATAAAACATCAAGTTGCCATGGGTCCAAGAAAATCATAGACGTTCGAGGACAGTGATGGGAAGCCATGGTCAATAGCTACAAAACTATCTATGTTACAAGCTATGGGGATGAAAGTCACCTACCTGGGTTTCACGTGCTTCGATCCAACTTGTTTCCCTGGAGGAATTCTGGTCGAGTGGCTTGGTTTTTTGGAGATTAATGGGAAGAAAAGGACAGAATTTGGGGAGCTTTAATTGCAGGGTTTGAATATTAATTTGTTTTTGTTCGAAAGCTAGAGCTCAATTAATTCAAACCCAACAACTCATGTTCCATTTTGTTCCTGTAACTTATGGAAATCCCAGTTTAATAATTCCCATTTGCATGAAATTGATAAATTATATTATATTCAGATAATTTTTTATGTATTCATTTGTAACTTTATTGTACTTAGACAATTCGATTTAGTTGAAATTAGTACTCAATAGTATCCACTCACTATATTAAAGCTTATGGAGGTGGAAAATACGAAGTTGCCTAGTTTTGATTTAATAAAAAAATCTTAAATTTCTATAAGGCCTGTCTTCTATGGAAGTTTTTTCATAACTTTTTCACATACATTTAAAATATTCACATTTTTTTATTAAATTATATTCTAATTGATATATCAAAATGATAAAGAGGGAAATTGATAAAAAGAAAATTAGTTTAAAGATAAATTAACACTATATCCTGTAATTTGGGGGATATATGAGATTTTTTTGTTGTAAATGTAATATCTGAAGAGAAAAAATATTTTTTTTATTATTTCAATCAAGAAAAAGATTAAAACTTATACTAATAGTTTTGCCTCAGGATTCTACACTACTGCTTATAACCAAGCCTAATTATATACAAATAAATAAATAAATAATTTAACAATTCAATTATAAGTTTGTTGCCTAATCAATGCTGATTTGATTTATTGCCTAATCAATGCTTGATTTCATTAACACTTCCCCTCAAGTTGGAGTGTATATTAATTATACCCAACTTGCTAAGTAAATTCTCAAACTGTGTGGAACTTAATGGTTTAGTAAATAAATTTGTCAATTGCTGTGTAGTTTGAATGTAAAATGTCTGAATCATTCTTGCTTGAATCTTTTCGTGTATCAAGTGACAATCTATTTTGATGTGCTTTGTTCGCTCATGAAATATTGGATGTGATGCGATGTGCATTGCTGCTTGATTATCACATAACAAAGTCACTGGCTTTGTGTGATTCATCTGCAAGTCCTTTAAAATATTTTTCAGCCATGTAATCTCGCAACATGTAGTAGCCATAGAGCGATATTTTGCCTCTACACTTGAACATGATACCATTATCTATTTCTTAGTCCTCCAAAAAATAGGTGCTCTTCCAAGTAAAATGCAATAACTGGTAACTGATCTTTTTGTGTCCTTATAACGAGCCTAATCAACATCACAAAATGCTTGTGACTGAAGGTTACCTGTGGATGGTAACACGATGCCTTGTCCAGGTGTTTGCTTAATATATTTGAGGACTTGATGAGCTGCTGCCAGGTAGGGTTGCTGAGGTTTGTCCATGAACTAACTTAAGATGTTCACAGTATAAGTTAAGTCGGGTCTAGTTATAATCAGATATATCAACCTTCCAACTAACCTTTTGTATGTTGATCCATCCTCCAAAAGCTTCCCATCAGATTGTGTTAATGATATATTTTGGTCCCAAGGAAATCGGGATGGCTTGGCACCCAAAAATCCTGTATCATTTAAAATGTCAAGGGCGTATTTTCTCTATGACAAACTGATCCCATTCTGTGATCTTGCAACTTCTATGCTGAGTAGGTATTTAAGTTGTCCCAAGTATTTCAGCTTGAATTGTCTGGACAAGAAAGGTTTGGTGTTCTCTATATCCTGCAAATTGTTTCCAGCTAATATCACATCATCCACATCTATCAGTAATGCTAAAAAGTTACCTTGATAGCTGCGGATAAATAAAGAATAATAAGATAAAGACTGATGGAATCCTGCAGCCTTGAGTGTATTGGACAGCTTGGTAAACCATTGTTTAGAGGCTTGTTTCAAGTCATATAGGGATTTATGGAGTTTACAAACCCGTGTCTCCCCCTTTCGTTCGAAGCTAGGAGGCTATGACATGTAAACATCCTCATCCAAGTCACCATTCAAAAAAGGCATTGTTGACATCTAATTGGTGAAGATGCCAACCATGCAAAGCTGCCACACTAAGTAAAACATGGACAGTGACCATTTTTGTGACAGGAGCGAAGGTTTCCTGGTAATCAACGTCTTTAATTTGGCTGTATCCTTTAGCCACCAGCCTCGCCTTATACCGTTCAACTGTCTTATCAGGTTTCAGCTTGATTTTGTATACCCATTTATAGTCGATTGGTCATTTATGAGAAGTCAAAGGAACCAAGCTTCAAGTGTTAGCAGCTTGTAAAACAGCGATTTCAAAATGCATAGCCTCACGCCATTGTGGATGCTGAACAACCTGGGAAAAACTGGTAGGTTATTTGAGAAGGGTAAGTTGAGTGGTATTAGCTTTATCATTGGGAGAAAGATGAGCATAAGATAAGTAAGAACAAAGAGGATAAGCAGTACCTAAAGTGTGAACCAAGTTCATGGAGGATGATGGTCTAATTCTTGAAGGGAGGGTCATGGCGAGGTGAAAGTCCTACAAATAAAAAGGAGTGGTAATAAAGTGATGGCCACGATGAAGAGGTTGAGTGGGAACAGGAGAGGAGTCAGGTTGAGTGATATGTGAGGAATCAATTATGTGTGGGGTAGGGGTGGCTGAAGGGGGAAGATCAGTGAGTGTTTGATGGGTAATAAGAGAAAGGGGTGCAAAGTCTATGTCAAAAGGTAAAAATAAATTGGGAGGAGGAGAAGTACCAGCACTTGGTGTGAGGGAAGGAAATATATTTTCAAAGAAAACGGCATCCCTTGATACTATGACTCGTTTTGTAGCTAGATCAAATACTCGATATCCCTTTTTCCCATAAGGATACCTAAGAAAAATACATTTAGATGCTTAAGGATCAAATTTAGAGCAACTCTGTGCTTGAGTGGAAACAAAACATAAGCAACTAAATACTCGTAAGTGTGAATAATTAGGAACTATGTTAAATAATTTTTCATACGGTGTCTTTTCATAGAGAATGGGGGTTGGTGTGCGATTGGTGAGGTAAGTGGAAGCAAGAATAGCATCACCCAAAATTGATGAGAAAGACCGGCCTAAATAAATAAGGCACGTGCCATATTTAACAAATGTTTATGTTTACATTTGGCAACACCAATTTGTTGTGGAGTATTAATGTAACTAGCTTGGTGAATGATACCTTTATTAGTGTAAAAACTTTTGAGTTTGAATTTAAGACCATTGTCATTACAAATAATTTTGACCTTGGAATCAAATTGATTTTCAACTATGTTGATGAAGTTGACTAAAAGATCCTTAATGTTTGATTTGTGTTTCATAAGATAAATCCATGTGGATCTAGTATGATTATCAACTATAATGAGAAAATATTTTTCACTTGAAATAAAAGCAACTTTATAACCACCCTAAATGTCAATATGGATTAAATCAAATGGAGATGTATTGGTGATAGAACTTGAAGAAAATGAAAGTCTTGTTTGTTTTGCTAACGAATAAATTAAACATTTGTTGTGAGAACAAGAATTAACTTTAGGAAATAACTAAGATACTTTGGCTGAGGGATGTCTAAGATATTGATGCCAAAGGTTTAGATGAAGAGTTTGGGCATGGTTGCATGTTCCTTTCTTAGCTTGGTTGAGAAAATATAGACCCTTCCTTTCAATTCCTATCCCAATCATCTTCCTCGAATGTAGGTCCTGAATCACACAAAACTAGCTTAGAAAGATGGTTATACAAGAGGAATCAAATGCAAGCTTGCTAATTGAAAGTAAGTTCAATCGAAAATATAGGACACACAAAACATTGTCAAGAATTAAATCAGATGATATATGAACTCTGCCAATATGAGTTACTTGTGTTATTGACCCATTCAACAATTCAATAGTATGACCATTGATAAGTCTTGAGTATGTGAACAGGTTTTGATCAGAAATCATATGATCTGTGCATGCACTGTCTAAATTCTATGTACTTGAGTTACCATTAGAAATGAGTGAAAAAGCCTTACCTGAGAGTTCATCATGAGGTGGGCAGTTACTAACATGATTGGCAGAAGTTGTTTTATTCTTTAGTATGCTGAGTATCTGTTTGCATTCTTTAACTGTGAAGGGAAAACTCATCTCCTTTCTTTTATTCTTGTGTGATGCAACTTGGTTGCCCTTGGAAATTTTTGCATTAAAATTAGCTTCAGTCATTGTGTTTTTTTATGATAATATTCAGTTGTATGTCCCTTCAAGTGGCAAAAGGTGCATCTAAGATGTGCACGACAATCCTTAACAATGTGGTTTGTTCTATTACACTTGGAGCATCTGAGTTCAGCTTCGATCTCATGGTTTGAATTCTTTACAGCAAAGACAGCAGCCTCAAGCTGAGCATGGCTTTTCTCGGTTGTCACCTCTGATTGTTTCTCATGGCGAATAACCAGTGAATATGCTTTGTTTATTGTGGGTAGTGGATCTTCTAGTAGAGTGTTGCTGCAAACACCTACATATGAATCATTAAGACCTATGAGGAATTTCAGGGTTTTCTGTGTCTTTATATATGCAACTACTTCTTTGATTGACCCGCAAGTGTATGTTGGAAAAGTGAAAAGTGCATAACATTCATCCCATAAGCCTTTTAGCTTTGTGAAGTAAGACCCTATAGACATGTTTCCCTGCATATAGTCATGAATTTCATTCTCAACATTAAATAGTTGAACCACATTTATATGCGAGAATCATTCTTGTAAGTCAAGCCAAATCTGTTTGGCATCTTTGTAGTTGATAACGCTTGTGGCAATTTCTTTGGACATAGATCTTAAAAGCCAAGTTTTCACCAGACTATTGCATTGGTTTTATTATTGATGCTCATCAAATTTCTTCTCATTAGGCTCCTTCATATGAACCTAATCTTATTTTTAACTATCAAAGCCATAGTCATGGATCGACTCCATGTACTATAGTTGTCTTCAACCAGGGATTGTGGCACAAAAATAGCACCATGCTGATCTGAATAGTGAATATAAGATTGATGATTGGGATGATCCCATCTTGCGCCTACTGCTATGCTTTTTTAGTCTATCATAGGTGTCAGCTAGAGGCTTGGTGCTTTATTTTGATACCTAAATTATTGATTTGATACCATGAAGAGAAATGATATTTTTCTTATTATTTTAATCAACAAAAAGATTACAATTTATATTGATGGTTCTGCATCAGGATCCTTCACTATTACCTATAATCAAGCCTAATTATTTACAAACAAGGAAACAAATAATTTAACGATTCAATTACAAGTTTGCTGTCTATTTAGTGTTGATTTGGTTTATTGCCTATTCAGTGCTTGATTTTCTTAACATCTTCATTTCTTAATCAATGTAGGATTGAGCATCATTAACTTCAGTTTGCAATTATTTATTAACAAACCATGTGATTAGCATTAATTTAGTTAAATAATGAGTTTTTTTATAGTGAAAAATCAAGTTTTTAATTGTTCATAAAGATAATCAAATTTAAAGATTTTGTACAAATTTAGTTTGTTCAATTAATTAAAAATTTGGTAAATTAATGGACTAAATCGAAGTTTTGGTGGATCATTTCCTAATTTAACAAAGGCTAATGCTTCTGCGAATTAGCACATTTGCAATGTTGACTGTTTGGGCTAAAATTACTTAACATCCACCATGGATGTACAACTTTAAGTCTAGAAAATTAGATAAACATGCCAAACCATGATTAAAAAAATGAAACTCTAAATGCGCTAAATCTTATTGGAGTTTGATAAAATGTGCTAAATTCAAGCTTAAAGATTTAAATGTGCTAAATCTTACTGTATATTTAAAAAGAACTAAAACTCTTGAGAAAGGAAAAATTATAGCTTAAAATTCATTTTTATTTTTCAATGAAGCAGTATAAAGATGTTTTTGCTTCTTAATCCATAAAACTTCAAACAAGCTTTTAAAGGCATTGATGTCTTTTTTTATGGTTTATTTATCATTATTAAATAACATAGGAACAAATAAGAAGTTTTCCATCTTAATTACATGATGAAACAACCCAAATATTCTTGGAAGCAAAAAGATTAAACCTAGTGTCAAATGATATTTTTGTATTTTTATAATGGCTTTCTGGCTATTATAATTTACGTTGAATGACACTTTAATATTTGCATAAAATTATAATAAATAATACACAATTATCATGCATAATGAAACAACTAAAACACTCTTTAAATAAAAAAAAGTAAACTTGAGATCAAGGGGTATTTTTTACTTTTCACAACTTTTTTTTTTTGTAATTATAAAGTTATTTTAGAGGCAATTCTGTATTTGGCTAAAAAAGGTGGCCTCATGTGTGCGGCACTTAAGGAGCGTGGGAGGCACCCTCGCCCTTCGGATAGTGCATGCGGTGTCACCCAATGTCTAAAAAAGCCATTCAATTATGTCATTTGAAGCGCCTCCATTTTCCTTTTCTATTGGTGTGACGTATGTTACTGTTGATATTTCAACTTCAATTATTTTTCTTTTTTTAATTTTTTTTTTAATAATGTCTCTTTCGTATAAGTTTTATTTGTTTTCAATTTTATCATTCAATCCTAATTTATGAAACATATATTCTCTAACATGGTCCTCATTCTTTAGATTTTTAGTTTTTTTTTCTTTGGCCCTATTATAAGAGTTTTAGTAGTTTTCAATTTTACCCTTTAATTCAAATTGGTGGTATTATATTTTTCAATTTGATTCTCATTGTTTTGATTTCTAATTTTTTTCTTGATCCTTTTATAAAAGTTATCATTCTTTTTAATTTCACTCTTCAATTATAACATTGTTTTAATTTCTTATGTCAATTTTAATCCCTATTTTTTTAGTTTTTTTTGTCCTTTAACTATATTGTTTTTTTTTTAATTTCACCTTTCAATTAAATATAATTTTTTTTTGTATTTCAATTTTCATTCTTATTTTTTTTAATTCCTATTTTGTTAAAATCCCTTTTGTGTGTGTGTATATATATATATATATTAATTTTATTATTCAATATTTTATTTATTGGGAATTAAACTTTATGATTTTTCCAGATTATGTGCTTTAAGTCCAATAACTAGACTCGTGAGCCTGAAAAGTTAATATAAGTTTTTTTTTAAAGAACTTTATAATCCTCTTTATTTTTTTATTGAATTATTCAAAACTTATGATATAGACTGTAGGTTTGGTCGAATATCCTAGGGTGGTTTGACTTTGATTATCGATATTACATATTTGTCATCACTGATTTTTTATATCATTTTTACTTTATTTTAGCACTGGAACTGTTAGGGGAAAAAAGCTTTCCAAAGCCAAATCTCATTCAAAAAAAAAAAAACTTTGGTACATATATAGCAAAACCCATTATTTTTAACAAAAAAGAGTAATTTTATATACACATGAAAATCAAAATTTTGAGACCCAATCCTATAGCAGAACCCGTGATCCTGCCTCTCCCCTTTTCTTAACCTCAAGCTCTGCCATGTTTGTATCACGCTAAAGGAAACAACCTAAACATCATGCCTTTGCATTACATATGTTAAATACCATAACTATAGACTGACGGTCTGCTACTTCCCTTTTCATAGAAACAAGAATGAAAATGTGAACTACACACCTGCCAAGAGAAAACCTCAAATGCAAAGGAACCCCAATCGTGTTTTTCTTTATAGATGAAAACTAAATCAGTGTGAAAAAACATCCTATACAAATTCCAGTTAAAGAGGCACTAATTAGCGTAGGTGATGGATGATAAAACCCTTTAAAAATCACAATCCCTCATAAAACCAATAACAGAAAAGCATATCTAGCTTTAATATAAGCAAAAGGAAAACAACTCGTAACCATGGATGGATAGGGGGTAAGTATGCCACCTTTTTTTTCAACAGAACACAAACATCTAGAGCAAAGGAAAGAAACGGTTTTGGAACATGACGAAACACATATGCAAGGGTTGTAGTATAGTAAAAAAAAAAAAACACATAGGTCGAAACCTATACTTGCAGATTTTGCTTGCAAAAATGGAAAACAAACCGGAGGGTAGTCCCTCACAACAAAAGAGCAAAAAACACAGCTCCAACAGTAATAGTAATCTAGACTCAAAGTTCTGGATGTAACAATGAAAAAGCATACAACTTTGTTGCTACGAATCTTGTATAAAATGAATATATAGCTGATGGCAAAACTTCCACCTTTTTGCCTCTAATGACCCGAAGTAAGCCTTTCTTTTTTTTCTACTGTTGGGAGCTTTTCAAAAACCTCTTAGAGTCTTTGTAAACCCCGGTTCAACAGAGTAGGATAGACTTAAGGTAATCTCATCTCGTTTTTAATGATTTTCGGCTTCTCTAACCTCAACTAGTGTAGCTCTCTATTTCTTTCCCTTTTCTCCGCCTCTTTTTTTTTTTCTCTCTGTCTTTAAACTCTCTTTGTCTCCCTCCATTTTTCTCTTTTTTTCTCTCCTCTACGTCCTTCATTCTTCTTCTTTTTTTCCTATTTTTTCCGCCCTACCTTCCTCTTTTTTTGCTGTTATACAGCCCCTTGGTTTATATAGCCAAACCAAGCTTGAAGACCACCTTAAAACCCTCTCATCCCAGCCGTCTGTGTTTAGAAAAGCAATCCCAGCCCTTAGATGTTGTGAGGCTCCTTTTTCTTTGTCTTCTTTCATAGCTAGCATTGTGGACATACGAAACCATTTCCTAATAAGATGTAGTTGAAAACTGGGTGCAAGGAAGAGAGAATAAAAGGCCAACGAAAATAGCTGCAAAGGAGGGCAGGAAAATGCAAACGGGGTACAGTTGCATACTAATTAATTCAAAATGGAGCTGTTTCAAAACGGCGTTGTATTGTTTCCTTAGCTGAAGAGAGGAAAAACAATGTGCATTAATGTGTAAATGAAGGACGATGTTGTTTGTTTTTGAAAAAAATATGGCAGCAGCAACCATGTAATTCATGGTGGTAGATTTTTATTTTCTATTCAACCCCCCGTTTCTTCATACGCTTACGAGAGCAGGTGATTAGTACTTAAAAGTGCATTTTTATCATGGTTTTATATCATCATTTTGCACTTGAAGTATCAATAACTCCTTAACTAAAATATGTTTTATAATAATGTATCTAATAATATAAGATACCTATAATTTGTGGTAAATGTCTATTTTTAATGCAGGCCTATCACATAAATGAAAGGATTGATTGATGACTTGAAGAACTTAAATTGCAAGGATAAAGAGATGACCAAACTTAGAAAAGAGATGTCGGTGCAATCCAAACCGGAACATTGTTCGGTAATTGGGTCATATCTAGAGCTATATATCTCAGATTTAGATCCAATTTATATGGATGGAAAGGTAAGACATAGGCCTACAACTTTCATATGGATCCCAAGATCTAAAAAGGCCATTATCAAGTCCAAATTATAGCAACAACAAAGAAGCCCGAATCTGTCTTCCAGCTCGAGCACTGTTCGGTATTTTGGCCATATTTGGAGTTCTAGAAGTCCAAATGAGCTAAAGTTTTTACAAAAGAAAGCTGAGACAATTGCCTACAGCTTTCATGTTTGCAACTGGCTCTAATTTTGACGTTATCAATGACGTTTTGGGCAGACAAGAGAAGATAAAGATTGTCACCAAGTCAAAAGTTGGCCACCCACTTATCAATTAGTCATCAAATCAATAGTTCCTAATTTTGGCCTATAAAAGGAGGCATTTGCCATGTATTTAGGCATCTTGGTGTTCAGATCAAGATCATGCTCTTCCTTTCTCTCATTGTATTTTTTGTAATGTTTATGTTTTGCTTTCATTAATATTAAGTTTATGCTTTTCATTTCCTTTCCTTTACTTAGTTAGCTTTTATGTTCTTATTTTGTTTATCTATTTTGCTTTCTTTCATTATGTCTAGCTAAGTTAATTATGTTAAGGTGAAAAGGTTACACTAATGGTGTGAGAATAAGTATAATGTAAACTTAATAAGGACTTTAATGTTTGATACTAACATGTTTTATATTTGTTATCTTGTTCACTCTTTAATACTTTGCTTGTTAATTGACTAATCTTGATTTATGTTGTATAACACTTGGTACAACAAATGCTTGGCACTTTCATAGCCCATAATGTATGGTATAACCGACACCTGAGCTATGAAAGGAACTTGATTTGTTGTTAACATAAGTTATAATCATGAATGCTTGAGGAGATTTGCAAGTATTAGCATTAATTGAATAAGATGACTAATGTAATCATGTTAACAATATATAATCTGATTGGAACCTCCTTTGTGTGTGGTTTCCAATTCAATAATAAGAGTTTATACTATACTTGTTTGATATACCATTAGTGGAACCTCTAACCTTGACATTTGTTATTATTATTGTTTAATCCTTACATTAATTTTCCATCTCCAAGTTCTCATCATCTTCTTCTTCTTCTCTTTCTTTATTATTATTATTATTATTATTACTACTACTAATACTATTACTACTACTACTACTACTACTATTATTATTAGTATTATTATTATTATTATTATTATTATTATTATTATTAGTATTAGTATTATTATTATTATTGTTATTGTTATTGTTGTTATTGTTATTGTTATTGTTGTTGTATTATTGTTATTTATAATTTGTACAATTAACCTCCTTGTGGTTCGACCCCGGTCTTGCCGGGTTATTTATTACTTCGACACTCCTGCACTTGGGAGAAGACATCAATCTTTTCGTCGTGTCAAGTTTTTGGCGCCGTTGCCGGGGAGGTAAGTTTTGTATAAATTATAATAGTTATTTTATTTTCTCCTTTCACTTTTCTTGTATATAACTTTGTTTCTTTTCTTGTGTTTCTTTTTCTTTTGTTTTCTTCTTCCTTTTATTCTATTCCTACACGTGCATGAGAGTGTGGTCACGTACATCAAGTGGTAGACTTTGTAGGGTATCCTCATCATTTTCAGAAAATATGGCTGAAGAAGATAATCAATCACTTCATAATGAAAATAATGAGAATAATTGTGCTAGAACACTTAGAGACCACATGAATCCCACAAGAACAAGTGCACCATCATGCATAGTTTTTCCTCCTGATGCATCTCATTTTAATTTTAAACCAGGTATTATTCAACTTTTACCTTCTTTTCTTGGCTTAGAATTGGAAAATCCATACTTGCATTTAAAGGAATTTGAGGAGGTCTGCAACACATATAATAATTTAAATTGTTGCATGAACACCATCAGATTAAAGCTTTTCCCTTTTTCATTAAAAGATAAAGCTAAAACATGACTATAAAATTTAAGACCAGGATCCATTCGTGCTTGGCATGAAATGCAACAACAATTTTTAAAGAAGTTTTTCCCATCTCATAGAACAAACTCTTTCAAGAGACAAATCACCACTTTCACTCAAAAACCAGGAGAAACATTTTACCAATGTTGGGATAGGTATCGAGACTTGCTTAGTACTTGCCCTCATCATGGTTTTGAAACATGGAGATTGGTTTCACATTTCTATGAAGGGTTAACACCTAAAGATAGGCAAATAGTTGAATTGATGTGCAATGGAACTTTTAAAGATAAAGACCCTGATGAAACAATAGAGTACTTAGACTTGTTAGTTGAAAATGCTCAAAATTGGGACACCGCGGGTACTTATGAGGCACCGAGTAAAACTCAACCTCATACATCTAGTGGAGGTATGTACAACCTTAGGGAAGATCATGACCTTCAAGCCAAGTTTGCATCTTTAGCTAGAAAAGTCGAGGCACTAGAATTGAAAAAGAGTGGTCAATTAAAATCTGTTGAAAACATTATGTGTCAAATCTGTGAAACAAATGAACATTTAACCAACGATTTTCCAACCTTGCCTTCTTTTAAGGAATGTCTCCATGAACAAGCCCATGCTTTAAACAGTTTCCAAAGGCCCAATCACAACCCATACTCCCAAACATACAACCCTGGTTGGAGAAATCACCTAAATTTCAGTTGGAAGAGTGAGAACAACAATCCACAAACTTCACAACCACCATTTCAAGCACACCATAATTTCTAAAATTCTCATGGATATGCACCTTCTTATGCTCCACCTTCTAGAAGAAATCTTGAGGAAACATTGCATGTATTCATTGAAAAGCAAGAGACAATCAATACGCAACTTGTTCAAAACATGACAGATTTTAAAGATACTCTTGCTAAATTAACATCTGCTCTCAGTTTCCAAGAGAAAGGTAAGTTTCCATCTCAACCACAACAAAATCCCAAGGGGCAATACAATGCAAATGCAAGTAGTTCCGGAAACCAACACATGGATCAAGTCAAATCAGTCATTACTCTACGCAGCGGTAAGGTTATTGAAAAACCCTCTCTTGAACCTTATGAGAAAGATGATGAGTCAATCTCTGAGGGTAAGGAAGGGGTTGAATCTGAAAATTGCAAAGAAACGACTGATTCACCGCCAGCACTTCCATTTCCTCAAGCCATGACCAAACAAAGGAAAGTTAATCACAACTCTGAAATCTTTGAAACTTTCAAACAGGTAAGGATCAATATACCTTTGTTGGATGCTATTAAACAGGTTCCTTCCTATGCTAAATTTTTGAAAGATCTATGCACTGTGAAGAGGAAACTGAATGTGAAAAAGAAAGCCTTTCTAGCCGAACAAGTAAGTGCTATTCTTCAGAATAATAATGCTTTGAAATATAAAGACCCTGGTTGTCCTACAATTTCCTGTTTTATTGGAGAGCATAAAATTGAAAGAGCCTTACTTGATCTTGGTGCTAGTGTGAATTTACTTCCATATTCAGTTTTTCAGAGTCTCAATCTAGGTGAGTTAAAACCAACTTCTATAACTCTTTTACTTGCCGATAGATCTATAAAAGTGCCTAGAGGAATAATTGAAGATGTGTTAGTACAAGTCGATAAATTCATTTATCCTATAGATTTTATTGTCTTGGACACAGAACCTGTTGAAGCATGTAATTCATTTCCTGTTATTTTAGGACGTCCGTTTCTTGCAACTTCTAATGCATTGATTAATTGTAGGAATGAACTGATGAAGCTATCATTTGGAAACATGACATTGGAGATGGATATTTTCAACATTTGCAAGCAACCTAGAGATGATAATGACTTACAGGAAGTGGACTTTACTGAAAAATTAATTTATGATCAATTTCCAACCACTTCTAGTGAAATTAAGATTGATGAATCTGATGATTTGGAAATGATTTATTTTCAGGAAGAATCAAAGACAAGTAATTGGAGGCCATAAATTGAGGAATTGCCACCACGACCAATTAAGTCCATACCTTCAAGTGTTCAACCACCAAAACCTGATTTGAAGCCGTTGCCATCCAATCTCAAATACTCATTTTTGGGAGAAAATGAAACTTTTCTGGTAATAATCTCTTCCAAACTTAATGCACATCAAGAAGGTAAGTTATTACAAACTCTGAAAATGCACAAAAATGCATTAGGATGAACCATAGCTGATATAAAAGGAATTAGTCCTTTAATTTGTACACACAGAATTTATTTAGAGGAAAATGCTAAACCCTCTACAAAAATGCAACGAAGGCTAAATCCTAATATGAAAGAAGTAGTGAAAAATGAAGTCATTAAGCTTCTAGATAATGAAATCATTTATCCTATTTCTGATAGCAAATGGGTAAGTCATACCCAAGTTGTACCCAAGAAGTCTGGAGTCACTGTGATAACAAATGAGAACAATAAGTTAATTCCCACTAGAATTGTTACTGGTTGGCGCATGTGCATTGACTATAGGAAACTTAATTCAATGACTAGAAAAGATCATTTTCCTTTACCTTTCATGGATCAAATCCTAGAAAGAGTTGCAGGTCATGAATTTTATTGTTTCCTAGATGGCTATTCAGGTTACAACCAAATTGAAATTGCATTGGAAGATCAAGAAAAGACTACTTTCACATGTCCATTTGGTACTTTTGCATATCGAAGGATGCCTTTTGGATTATGTAATGCACCAGCCACATTTCAAAGATGCATGCTTAGTATATTTAGTGATATGGTTGAACATTTTCTTGAGATTTTCATGGATGATTTTTCTGTTTTTGCCGATTCATTTGATGATTATTTGACTAACTTAGAAAAGGTTTTGACCAGGTGTGAAAAGAAGAATCTTGTGCTGAATTGGGGAAAATGTCATTTTATGGTAACAAACGGCATTGTAGTAGGTCATATTGTTTCATCAAAAGGAATTGAGATTGACAAATCTAAAATCGAGTTAATTGCAAACTTGCCAACACCAAAATCTCTTAAAGATGTTAGATCATTCCTAGGACATGCTGGTTTTTATAGAAGGTTCATCAAAGATTTTAGTGTCATATCTAAGCCTTTAAGTAACCTTCTAACAAAGGATACTATTTTTGAATGGACTGAACATTGTGAAGAAACCTTTGTTAAACTTAAAAACTTGCTTACTTGTGCTCCTATCATTCAACCTCCTGATTGGTCATTACCTTTTGAAATAATGTGTGATGCTAGTGATTATGCCGTAGGTGCTGTTTTGGGACAAAGAAAAGATAAGAAACCTTATGTAATGTACTATGCAAGTAAAACTTTAAATAGTGTTCAAATGAATTATACCATCACTGAAAAAGAATTACTTGCAGTAGTATTTGCATGTGAAAAATTCAGATCTTATCTTGTTGGCTCACCTGTTGTTGTTTTTAGTGATCATGCAGCATTGAAATATCTTCTTTCTAAGAAAGATTCTAAGGCTAGATTGGTGCGGTGGATTTTATTACTTCAAGAATTTGATATCACAATCAAAGATAAGAAAGGCAGCCAAAATATTGTCGCAGATCACTTGTCAAGATTGACAACAGATTCGAAAACTGACATCACACCAATCGATGACTACTTTCCTGATGAATCTTTACTTTCTATCTCTACAATGCCTTGGTTTGCTAATATTGTCAATTTTCTTGTTTCAGGACAATTACCAGCTCATTGGAGTACCCAAGATAAAAGAAAGTTCTTGAACGAAGTGAAGAACTTTTATTGGGATGATCCTTATTTATTCAAATATTGTCCTGATCAAATATTTTGAAGATGCATTCCTGACGATGAGGTAAGTAGTGTCATTAAATTTTGTCATTCTGAGGCATGTGGGGGCCATTTCTCGTCAAGAAAGACAACCGCAAAAATCTTACAAAGTGGATTTTATTGGCCCACCATGTTCAAAGACTCACATGCATTCTGCAAGTCTTGTGAAAATTGTCAAAAGTTGGGATCTATTTCAAAACGTCATATGATGCCTTTAAATCCTATTATTGTCATTGAGATCTTTGACTGTTGGGGTATAGATTTCATGGGCCCATTTCCTCCATCATTTGGTTTCTTATACATATTAGTCGCAGTAGACTATGTTTCAAAATGGATAGAGGCAATTCCAAGTCGAAACAATGATCACAAAACAGTGATAAAGTTTTTGAAAGAAAATATTTTGAGTTGATTTGGAGTCCCTCGAGCCATAATAAGTGATGGTGGAACACATTTCTACAACAAGCCATTTGAGTCTTTAATGAAGAAATATGGAATCACACACAAAGTTGCCACCCCTTATCACCCTCAAACAAGTGGACAAGTAGAGCTTGCTACTAGGGAGATCAAACATATTTTGGAGAAAACAGTGAACCCTAATAGGAAAGACTGGTCTTTAAGACTTAATGATGCACTTTGGGCTTATCGAACTGCTTATAAAACATCATTAGGTATGTCACCTTATAGACTAGTTTATGGAAAACCTTGTCACTTGCCTGTGGAACTTGAACATAAAGCTTATTGGGCTATTAAAGCTTTCAATTCAAATCTGGATGATGCTAGTCAACTATGAAAATTACAAATAAATGAGCTTGAGGAAATAAGAAATGATGCATATGAAAATTCACGAATTCATAAAGCAAGAATTAAAGAGTTTCATGACAAGAAAATACTGAGAAAAACCTTCAATGTTGGTCAAAAAGTTTTGCTTTATAATTCTCGACTGCATTTATTTCCTGAAAAATTAAGATCAAGATGGTGCGGTCCTTTTATTGTGAAACATGTGTATCCATATGGGGCCTATGACATCGAGAATCCAAAGAATGGCAATGCTTTCAAGGTAAATGGACATCGTCTGAAAGTTTACTTTGACAATTTTTCAGTTGAACATAACTCTATTGAATTGGGTGATCCTGTATATAAAGATTGATTTTATTTTATTTTATTTTATTTTATTTTTTAGTGCTTTTTGCAAGTTTCTTTCACCCCGGTCAAATGGCGGATAACGGTACTCCGTGACTTAAGTCGGTTCTTTCCGTTTCCCACAATTACTGATATCTGTGTATATATCTGTGCAATTCTTTGAATCTCTCTTCCAATTCTCATTTGAAAATGGACACTAATCTTGAAAAATTGAAAAAGTATTTTCCCGCTCTGCCTCAGAATGCGATTACAAAAATTTACCATATTAGATGTGCAAGATTGAGATTGTTAATGAATCATGGAATTCCTGAAGATATTCGCTGGTTGATTGAAGCAAAGGTCCGATTATCAGGTGAGTCCTCTAACTTCATTTCACACATGCCTGGAACACGTAAAAGCACTTTTGCAAAGAAGCGTCGTGCAAAACGACTGGATGTCTGTCATCGATGTGCTAGATGGACTTCTAATACACAATGTCATTCTTTAGGAATACTAGGGACTAGTAATAAGCTGGTTGGGGGGTGTGATTAGTACTTAAAAGTGCATTTTTATCATGGTTTTATATCATCATTTTGCACTTGAAGTATCAATAACTCCTTAACTAAAATATGTTTTATAATAATGTATCTAATAATATAAGATACCTATAATTTGTGGTAAATGTCTATTTTTAATGCAGTCCTATCACATAAATGAAAGGATTGATTGATGACTTGAAGAACTTAAATTGCAAGGATAAAGAGATGGCCAAACATAGAAAAGAGATGTCGGTGCAATCCAAACCGGAACACTGTTCGGTAATTGGGTCATATCTAGAGCTATATATCTCAGATTTAGGTCCAATTTATATGGATGGAAAGGTAAGACATAGGCCTACAACTTTCATATGGAGCCCAAGATCTAAAAAGGCCATTATCAAGTCCAAATTGTAGCAACAACAAAGAAGCCCGAATCTGTCTTCCAGCCCGAGCACTGTTCGGTATTTTGGCCATATCTGGAGTTCTAGAAGTCCAAATGAGCTGAATTCTTTACACAAGAAAGCTGAGACAATGGCCTACAACTTTCATGCTTACAACTGGCTCTTATTTTGACGTTATCAATGACGTTTTGGGCAGACAAGAGAAGATAAGGATTGTCACCAAGTCAAAAGTTGGCCACCCACTTATCAATTAGTCATCAAATCAATAGTTCCCAATTTTGGCCTATAAAAGGAGGCATTTGCCATGCATTTAGGCATCTTGGTTTCCAGATCAAGATCATGCTCTTCCTTTCTCTCTTTGTATTTTTTGTAATGTTTATGTTTTGCTTTCATTAATATTAAGTTTATGCCTTTCATTTCCTTTCCTTTACTTAGTTAACTTTCATGTTCTTATTTTGTTTATCTATTTTCCTTTCTTTCATTATGTCTAGCTAAGTTAATTATGTCAAGGTGAAAAGGTTACACTAATGGTGTGAGAATAAGTATAATGTAAACTTAATATGGACTTTAATGTTTGGTACTAACATGTTTTATATTTGTTATCTTGTTCACTTTTTAATACTTTGCTTGTTAAATGACTAATCTTGATTTATGTTGTATAACACTTGGTACAACAAATGTTTGGCACTTTCATAGCCCATAATGTATGGTATAACCGACACCTGAGCTATGAAAGGAACTTGATTTGTTGTTAACATAAGTTATAATCATGAATGCTTGAGGAGATTTGCAAGTATTAGCATTAATTGAATAAGATGACTAATGTAATCATGTTAACAATATATAATCTGATTGGAACCTCCTTTGTGTGTGGTTTCCAATTCAATAATAAGAGTTTATACTATACTTGTTTGATATACCATTAGTGGAACCTCTAACCTTGACATTTGTTATTATTATTGCTTAATCCGTACATTAATATTATTATTATTGTTTAATCCTTACATTAATTTTCCATCTCCAAGTTCTCATCATCTTCTTCTTCTTCTCTTTCTTTATTATTATTATTATTATTACTACTACTACTACTATTATTATTATTATTATTATTATTATTATTATTATTATTATTACTATTGTTGTTGTTGTTATTGTTGTTTTATTATTGTTATTTATAATTTGTACAAATAACCTCCCTGTGATTCGACCCCGGTCTTGCCGGGTTATTTATTACTTCGACACTCCTGCACTTGGGAGAAGACATCAATCTTTTCGTCGTGTCAAGTTTTTGGCGCCGTTGCCGGGGAGGTAAGTTCTTGTATAAATTATAGTATTTATTTTATTTTCTCTTTTCACTTTTCTTGTATATAACTTTGTTTCTTTTCTTTTGTTTCTTTTTATTTTGTTTTCTTCCTCCTTCTTTTGCTTTCTTCTTCTTTTTATTCCTACACGTGCATGAGAGTGTGGTCACGTACATCAAGTGGTACACTTTATAGGGTATCCTCATCATTTTCACAAAATATGGCTGAAGAAGATAATCAATCACTTCATAATGAAAATAATGAGAATAACCGTGCTAGAACACTTAGAGACCACATGAATCCCACAAGAACAAGTGCACCATCATGCATAGTTTTTCCTCTTGATGCATCTCATTTTAATTTTAAACCAGGTATTATTCAACTTTTACCTTCTTTTCATGGTTTAGAATTGGAAAATCCATACTTGCATTTAAGGGAATTTGAGGAGGTGTGCAACACATATAATAATTTAAATTGTAGCATGAACACCATCAGATTAAAGCTTTTTCCTTTTTCATTAAAAGATAAAGCTAAAACATGGCTACAAAATTTGAGACCAGGATCCATTCGTACTTGGGATGAAATGCAACAACAATTTTTAAAGAAGTTTTTCCCATCTCATAGAACAAACTCTTTCAAGAGACAAATCACCACTTTCATTCAAAAACCAGGAGAAACATTTTACCAATGTTGGGATAGGTATCAAGACTTGCTTTGTACTTGCCCTCATCATGGTTTTGAAATATAGAGATTGGTTTCACATTTCTATGAAGGGTTAACACCTAAAGATAGGCAAATGGTTGAATTGATGTGCAATGGAACTTTTGAAGATAAAGACCCTGATGAAGCAATGGAGTACTTAGACTTGTTAGCTGAAAATGCTCAAAATTGGGACACTGCAGGTACTTATGAGGCACCGAGTAAAACTCAACCTCACACATCTAGTAGAGGCATGTACAACCTTAGGGAAGATCATGACCTGCAAGCCAAGTTTGCATCTTTAGCTAGAAAAGTCGAGGCACTAGAATTGAAAAAGAGCGGTCAATTAAAATCTGTTGAAAACATTGTGTGTCAAATCTGTGAAACAAATGAACACTCAACCAACGATTGTCCAACCTTGCCTTCTTTTAAGGAATGTCTCCATGAACAAGCTCATGCTTTAAACAGTTTCCAAAGGGCCAACCACAACTCATACTCCCAAACATACAACCCTGGTTGGAGAAATCACCCAAATTTCAATTGGAAGAGTGACAATGCACAAACTTCACCACCACAATTTCAAGCACACCATAATTTCCAAAATTATCATGGATATGCACCTCCTTATGCTCCTCCTCCTACAAGAAATTTTGAGGAAACTTTGTATGCATTCATTGAAAAGCAAGCGATAATCAACACTCAACTAGCTCAAAGCATAACAGATTTTAAAGATACTCTTGCAAAATTCACATCTGCTCTCAATTTTCAAGAGCAAGGTAAGTTTCCATCTCAACCACAGCAAAATCTCAAGGAGCAATACAATGGAAATGCAAGTAGTTATGGAAGTCAACACATGGATCAAGTCAAATCAGTCATTACTCTACGCAGTGGTAAGGTTATTGAAAAACCCTCTCTTGAACCTTATGAGAAAGATGATGAGTCAATTTCTAAGGGAAAGGAAGGGGTTGAATCTGAAAATTGCAAAGAAACGACTGATTCTCCGCCAGCACTTCCATTTTCTCATGCCATGACCAATCAGGAAGAAATCGAGGATGAAAAAGGCATCGAAAAGGTTGATGCGAATCTTTTATCAAAAGTGACAACAGATTCGACACCCGACATCACACCAATCGATGATTACTTTCCTGATGAATCTCTACTTTCTCTTAATTCAATGCCTTGGTTTGCTAAAAATATCAATTTTCTTGCTTCAGGATTTTTGCCAACTCATTGGAGTATTGAAGACAAAAGAAAATTTTTGTGCAATGAGCAAAATTTTCGTTGGGATGACCCTTACTTATTCAATTATTGTCCTGATCAAATATTTAAAAAATGCATTCTCGACAATGAGGTAAGTAATTTCATTAAATTTTGTCACTCTAAGGCATATGGAGGTCATTTCTCATCAAAAAAGAGGATTGTAGAAATCTTACAAAGTGGATTTTACTGGCCCATCATATTCAAGGAGTCAGATGCATTCCGCAAAAACTGTGAAAATTGTCAGAAGGTGGGATTTATTTCAAAACACAGAGAGTCTTTAGATAATCTTCTATTGACTCTTAAATCTCATCATAGTCGAGATAAGCATCGTGCAATTCATGACTTATGAACCCATTTTTATAAAGAACATACTTGGCATAGTCTTGGGAATCTGACTAAAAAAGACCATGTTTGCCAGTTTTTAAGAAAACTGGATGGGAAGCCTATCCCCGACCCATTGAGGGCGTTTGAGCTGTTCTTGGACGTAAAACCAAGGGAAGATGTGAGCCACAATCACAACTGCGATTTGAATTTTTTTTTGTTTGTAAAAACTTGTGTCTTTTGGTTTTATTATTGTGTTTTGTTATTTCTTATTTTTGTTTCAGTGTGTTTCAGGTTTTGTTAGTGTTCGTTACTTCAGGTGATATCTTCTATACTCTATCTTTCTACCTTAGAACATTGAGGACAATGTCTCGTTTTGATTGGGGGGAGAGGGTAGTAGTTGATAAAAAAAAAAAATTATTTTTCATTTCATAAAGCATGTGCATAATTGTTGTTACTAGGATGGCAGAGTGAACGAGTTCTTTTGCTAAAGTGACTCTTGAGACGCATCTTAGTAACCATTCTTAACAAGGTCTATTATAATACTTCCTGAAATATTCAGGTTTACAAACTCTCGTATTGTTACCACTTAATTCTGCTCATTTACTTATTTAACATGTATTCTTAAACCTTAATTTACACACACACACTTTAACATATAATTATGGGTTGCATATTGGATTATTACATTATTTATGTTCTTTTGTTAAAGGTAACAACTAAGGGAAAGGGATTGTATATAATTAAAAAAAAAACATGAAAAAAAAAAGAAAAAGAAAAAAATGATGATAATAAAAATGTAGATAAGTTTGGTTTCGTAACCTCCCTAACCTAAGCAATTAAGCCCGAAGGGGTGTTTTAACACCTAATACCCTAAAGTCAACTGACTTGGGAGCTATTGGCCCAACGCTTGTTACATGGGTTAAGGAGAAAAGCTTAAGGGAATCAAACATTGCACTATCTACATATGAGTATCTACGACCCGAGTTACTAAGCTCGTAGGGGTATCTTAACACCTAATGCCCTAAGACCAACTGGTCTGGGAGTCATTAGCTGAAAACTCGTTACATGGGTTAAAGATGCATGATGTTTTTAAATTATATGTATATAGATTTTTTTTTTAAATAATAATAATAATAAAAAAAAAAGACAAATAATAATCCCAACCCAAGGAAGTTAACCTTAAACATTAGAACAAAAATTTTGTTTTCTTCCAAGAAAAGCCCCATAATCATGTGTTGATACATTGAGCACAAAAGAAAGGTTTATTAATATCTTGTTAAGAGGTATTGAGCAGATATATAAATTTAATGAGAGTTTGTTTATCTGGATAGATTAATGGAAGTTAAATGATGAATATCTTGCTTTGTGGAATTTGCAAATTGTTTTTCTATTTAACGCTTTGATTACTAGGGACTAGTAATAAGCTGGTTGGGGGGTGTGATTAGTACTTAAAAGTGCATTTTTATCATGGTTTTATATCATTATTTTGCACTTGAAGTATCAATAACTCCTTAACCAAAGCATGTTTTATAATAATATATCTAATAATATAAGATACCTTTAATTTGTGGTAAATGTCTATTTTTAATGCAGGCCTATCACATAAATGAAAGGATTGATTGATGACTTGAAGAACTTAAATTGCAAGGATAAAGAGATGGCCAAACTTAGAAAAGAGATGTCGGTGCAATCCAAACCGGAACACTGTTTGGTAATTGGGTCATATCTGGAGCTACAGATCTTAGATTTAGGTCCAATTTATATGGATGGAAAGGTAAGACATAGGCCTACAACTTTCATATGGAGCCCAAGATCTAAAAAGGCCATTATCAAGTCCAAATTGTAGCAACAACAAAGAAGCCCGAATCTGTCTTCCAGCCCGAGCACTGTTCGGTATTTTGGCCATATCTGGAGTTCTAGAAGTCCAAATGAGCTGAATGCTTTACACAAGAAAGCTGAGACAATTGCCTACAACTTTCATGTTTGCAACTGGCTCCAGTTTTGACGTTATCAATGACGTTTTGGGTAGACAAGAGAAGATAAGGATTGTCACCAAGTCAAAAGTTGGCCACCCACTTATCAATTAGTCATCAAATCAATAGTTCCCAATTTTGGCCTATAAAAGGAGGCATTTGCCATGCATTTAGGCATCTTGGTTTCCAGATCAAGATCATGCTCTTCCTTTCTCTCTTTGTATTTTTTGTAATGTTTATGCTTTACTTTCATTAATATCAAGTTTATGCCTTTCATTTCCTTTCCTTTACTTAGTTAACTTTTATGTTATTTTGTTTATCTATTTTTCTTTCTTTCATTATGTCTAGCTAAGTTAATTATATCAAGGTGAAAAGGTTACACTAATGGTGTGAGAATAAGTATAATGTAAACTTAATATGGACTTTAATGTTTGATACTAACATGTTTTATATTTGTTATCTTGTTCACTCTTTAATACTTTGCTTGTTAAATAACTAATCTTGATTTATGTTGTATAACACTTGGTACAACAAATGCTTGGCACTTTCATAGCCCATAATGTATGGTATAACCGACACCTGAGCTATGAAAGGAACTTGATTTGTTGTTAACATAAGTTATAATCATGAATGCTTGACGAAATTTACAAGTATTAGCATTGATCGAATAAGATGACTAATGTAATCATGTTAACAATCTATAATTTGATTGGAATCTCCTTTATGTGTGGTTTCCAATTGAATAATAAGAGTTTATATTATACTTGTTTGACATACCATTAGTGGAATCTCTAACCTTGATATTTGTTATTATCATTGTTTAATTAATATTTCATCTCAAAGTTATCATCATCATCATCATCATCATCATCATCTTCTTCTTCTTCTTCTCTTTCATTATTATTATTATTATTATTATTACTATTATTATTATTATTATTATTACTACTCCTACTACCACTATTATTATTATTATTATTATTATTATTATTATTGTTATTATTGTTATAGTTATTGTTGTTATTGCTATTATTGTTGTTTATAATTGTTGTTTATAATTTGTACAATTAACCTCCCTGTGGTTGGACCCCGGTCTTGCCGGGTTATTTATTACTTCGACACTTCTGCACATGGGAGAAGACATCAATCTTTTAGTCATGTCAGGTTCCATATGAAAGTTGTAGGCCTATATCTTACCTTTCCATCCATATAAAGTAGACCTAACTCTGAGATCTACAGCTTCAGATATGACCTAATTACTAAACAGTGTTCTAGTTTGGATTGCACTGACATCTCTTTTCTATGTTTGGCCATCTCTTTTCCCTTTCAATTTCAGTTCTTAAATTCATCAATCAATCCTTTCATTTATATGATATGTCTGCATTTAAAATGAACATTTACCATAAATTAAAGGTATCTTATATTATTAGATATATTATTATAAAACATGTTTTAGTTAAGGAGTTATTGATACTTCAAGTGGAAAATGATGACATAAAACCTTGATAAAAAATGCACTTTTAAGTACTAATCACACCCCCCAACCAGCTTATTACTAGTCTCTAGTAATTTAAGCGTTAAAATAGAAAAACACTTTGCAAATTCTGCAAAGCAAGGTATTCATCATTCAACTTCCATTAATTTATCCAGATAAACAAACTATCATTAAATATATGTATCTGCTCAATACCTCTTAACAAGATATCAATAAACCTTTTTTTTAAGCGCAATATATCAACACATAATTATGGGGCTTTTCTTGGAAGAAAACAAAATTTTTATTTTAATGTTTAAGGTTAACTTCCTTGGGTTGGGATTATTATTATTTTGATTATTATTATTATTATTATTATTATTTAATATATATATATATATACACATATAACTTAAAACATCATGCATCTTTTAACCCATGTAACGAGCTTTCAGCTAATGATTCCCAAACCAATTAATCTTAGGGCATTAGGGGTTGAGATACCCTTACGAGCTTAGTAACTCAGGTTGCAGATACTGATACGTAGATAGTGCAATGTTTGATTCCCTTAAGCTTTTCTCCTCAAACCATTTAACAAGTGTGAGGCCAATAACTCCCAAGTTAGTTGATTTTAGGGTATTAGGTGTTAAAACGAATTCAGGCTTAATTGCTTAGGTTAGGGAGGCTACGAAACCAAACTTATCTATATTTTTATTATCATTATTTTATTTTTTTGGCTCTTTTTTTTTTATTTTTTTAAATTATATATTATCCCTTTCCCTTAGTCGTTACTTTTAACAAAAAAAACATAAATAATGTAATAATCCAATGTGCAACCCACAATCATATGTTAAAGTGTGTATGTGTAAATTAAAGTTTAAGAATACATGTTAAATGAGTATATGAGCAGAATTAAGTGATAGTAATATGAGAGTTTGTAAACCTGAATATTTCAAGAAGTGTTATGATAGACCTTATTAAGAATGATTACTAAGATGCATCTCAAGAGTCATAAAAAGATCTCCTTTACTCTGCCATCATATTAACAACAATTTTGCACATGTTATATGAAATAGAAAACAGAATTAGTTAATTTTTTTTGTTTTTTTAGCTATTACCCTCCTCCCCCCCCCCCAACCAAAACGAGACATTATCCTCAATGTTCTAAGGTAGAAAGATAGAGTATAGAAGATATCACCTGAAATAACGAATACTGACAAACCTGAAACATACTGAAACAAAAATAAGGAATAACAAAACATAGTAGTAAAACAAAAAGACAAAAAAAAATTACAAATGAAGACTCAAATCTAATTTAAGCTTTTTATAACTTTCCTTAGATGACCAATTCATGCGACTCATGGAGGGATCAATTACAGAATTGAAAGATTGTAGTTGGTCAATCAATTGTTCAGCACTAGCCGCAAAGATTATGATTTGTCATGCAGAAGATGTTAGAAATTCGTGTTCCACAGCATGATCAAGAAAAGACAATAACTTATTATAATAACCATTAACATTTAACAGACTTATAGGTTTATGGTGAATGTGCAGTTAGGCCCAAGAGGAAATATGAAAGATCTCTTCCAATGTACCTAGACCACCTGGTAAAACAATGAAGGCATCAGCATGGTTAAGCATTGCATTCATTCAAGCTGACATTGGGGAGACCTAAAGTTCCTCTCCAATTGTTTTTCCAATGATGTCCTCTTGTGCTAAAGCTTCGGGGACGACCCCCAAAACTTGACTACCTCTTAAAAATGCAGCTATTAACACACCTCTCATTAACCCCAAACTGCCTCTTGTATACACTAAATGAATCTTTCTCTCAGCTAGCACCTAACTAAGATGATTTGTTGATTCTAAAAACTCTTTTTCTTTCCCAGGACTAGATCCACCGAAAACACAAATATTTCTTATGTGATGACTTGAGGAACTTGTCATCTTTACACACTTCTATATTTGTTGAATGTATGGGCTGAGTAGAAATGAAAGGAAGGAAGAGAGGATTTTATAGATGAGAAATTAGAAAGGCAATCACACCACCTATATGTAGGCCAGCTGAAGTCTCATACACTCTCTCTCTCTCCTTATTTATTTATTTATTTATTTACTTTTGAAAAAACATGTGTATGTACACGTAGTTGTGATTGTGGCTCACATCTTTCCTTGGTTTTACATCCAAGAACGGCTTAAACGCCCTTTATGGGTCGGGGATAAGCTTCCCATCCAGTTTTCTTAAACACTGGCAAATATGGTCTTTTTTAGTCAGATTCCCAAGACTAAGTCGATCATGTTTTTTATGAAAATGGGGCCATAAATCATGAATTGCACGATGCACATCTCCACTAGGATACGTCTCAAGAGTCAATAGAAGATTATCTAAAGACTCCTTACTCAGGCCATCCTTAATGAATTGTATTTTATCTTCACGGTTTATAGATACCATTCCTAAATGACATTGTGCATCATTACAAGTCCATCTGGCGCATCGATGACAAATGTTTAGTCATTTTGCACGATATTTCTTTGCAAAAGTGCTTTTACCTATTCCAGGCATGTGTGAAATGAAGGAGTTAGAGGACTCACCTGATAATCAGACCTTTGCTTCAATTAACCAGCGAATATCTTCAGGAATTCCATGATTCATTAACAATCTCAATCTTGCACATCTAGCATGGTAAAGTTTGGTAATTGCATTCTAAGGCATAACGGAAAAATACTTTTTTAATTTTTCAAGATTAGTGTCCATTTTCAAATGAGAATTAGAAGAGATTCAAAGATTTGCACAAATATATACACAGATATCTGTTATTATGGGAAACTAAAAGAACCAACTTAAGTCATGGAGTACTGACACGACTAAAAGATTGATGTCTTCTCCCAAGTGGAGGAGTGTCGAAGTAATAAATAACCCGGAAGACCGATGATTAGTACTTAAAAGTGCATTCTCATTAAGGATTTATGTTATCATATTGCACCTAAAATATCATTAAATTCCCTAACAAAAGCATGTTTTATATTAGCAAGTCTAAAAATATAATATACCTTTAATTCATGGTAAATGTTCATCCTAAATGCAGGTCTATCACATAAATAAAAGGATTGATTGATGAGTTAAAGGATTGAAATTGAAAGGATAAAAAGAAGGCCAAACTTAGCAAAGTGTTGCTGGTGCATTCTAAACTCGAACACCGTTAGGTAATTTGATCATATCTGGACCTGTAGCTATCAGATTTAGGTCCATTTTATATCGATGGAAAGGTAAGACATAGACCTACAACTTTCATATGGACTCAAAGACTCAGTTCTGCCGTTTTCAAGCTCAAATCTTAGAAACAACGAAGACATCGGAAGTTGTCCTGCAGCTCAAACACTATTCGGTTTTTGGCTCATATCTTGAGTTCTAGAAGTCCAAATGAGCTCTGGTTTTTTTTTTTGGAAATCTGAGACAATTGCCCACAACTTCCACAATTCAATTGGCTATAATTTTGATGTGAGCAATGACGTTTTGGCCAGCCAACAATATCAATAATCAGCCCACAATATCAAAAAACCAGCAGCCATTAATGTCAAAAACCAGCCACCAAATCAATGGATGCCCACCAATTCTTCAATCAATCAATAGTTCTGAAACTTAGCCTATAAAAGGAGGCATTGTCCATGTATTTAGTCATATTAATTTTCAGATCAAAGTTATCTTCTTGCTTTCTCTCTACATCTTTGTAATGTTCAAGTTTTCTTTCATGCTATAGTAATCTCTTATTTATGCTCTTTCATTTCTTTTCCTATACTTAGTTAGCTTATATTATGTTTATGTTCTTATATTGCTTATTTATGTTTTTCTCCTTCTTAATGTTTAGCTAAGTTAATTATGTCAAGGTGAAAAGGTTTCTCTAATGGTGTTAGAATAGGTATAATATAAACTCAACATGAGCTTTAAATGTTTATATCCAAGAAAGATTGTTATTAACATGTTTTATCTTTTTATCTTACTAATTCTTAATACCTTTCTTATTAAATGGTTAATTTAGATTTGTGTTGTATAATATTTGGTACATCAAATGCTTGATCCTTCATAGTTTTCGGCCGACATTGTTATTATGATAGGAACTTGATTTATTGTTAACATAAACTAGCAACATGAATGCTTGATGATATTTATAAGTATGGTATTACTTAGATAAGATAATTAATATGATCATGTTAGTAATTTATAATGAGCTAATAACGAGAAATCATCTAATTAGAACCTCCTTTGTGTGTGGTTTCTAGTTGAGTAATAAAAGGAGTTTATATTATATTTATTTGAAATACCATTAGTGAATCCTATAACCTTGATATATGTTTTGTTATTGTTTAATCCTTACATCAATATCACATCCCAAAACTTTCTTCAACTCATTTTCTGTTATTATTCTCTTCAAATCTTTTTCTTTATTTGTAATTTATATAAGTCACCTCCCTATGGTTCGACCCCGGTCTTGCTGGGTTATTTTACTTTGACACTCCTGCACTTGGGATAAGACATCAACTCTTTGATCGTGTCAAGTTTTTGGCGCCGCTGCTGGGGAGGTAAGTTCTTGTATAAATTAAATATTTTATCTTATTTTATTTTCACTTTTATTTGTTTTTCTAATTGTTGTTTCTTTTTCTTTTTTCTTTTCTTTTCTTTTCTTTTGTATTTGCATGAGAGTTTGGACACGTACATTAAGTGGTAGACTTTCTAGAAAATCCTCATTTTCTTCAAAAAACATGGCCGAAGAAGATAACCAATCAATTCATAATGAGAATAATGAGAATAATGAGAATAATCGTGTTAGAACACTTAGAGATCATATGAAGCCAACAAGAACAAGTGCACCATCATGTATTGTTTTTCCTCCTAATGCATCTCATTTTAATTTTAAGCCAGGTATTATTCAACTTTTACCCACTTTTCATGGCTTAGAATTAGAAAATCCCTACTTGCACTTAAGAGAATTTGAAGAAGTTTGTAACACTTATAATGACTTAAATTGTAGTATGAACACCATCAGATTAAAGCTTTTTCCTTTTTCGTTAAAACATAAAGCTAAAACATGGCTACAAAATATTAGGTCAGGATGCATTCATGCTTGGGATGAAATGCAACAACAGTTTTTAAAGAAATTTTTCCCTTCTCATAAAACAAACTTTTTCAAAAGACAAATCACCACTTTTACTTAAAAACCAGGAGAAACATTTTACAAATGTTGGGATAGATATAAAGACTTGCTTAATACCTGTCCTCATCATGGTTTTGAAACATGGAGATTGGTTTCACAATTTTATGAAGGTTTAACACCTAAAGATAGGCAAATGGTGGAATTGATGTGCAATGGAACTTTTGAAAATAAAGACCCTGATGAAGCAATGGAGTACCTAGACTTGCTAGCTGAAAATGCTCAAAATTGGGACACCACAGGTACTTGTGAGGCACCAGGTAAAACTCAATCTCATACATCTAATGGAGGCATGTATAGCCTTAGGGAAGATCATGACCTCCAAGCCAAATTTGCATCTTTAGCTAGAAAAGTTGAGGCACTAGAATTAAAAAAGAGTGGTCAATTAAAATTTGTTCAAGAAATTGTGTGTCAAATTTGTGAAACCAATGAACACTCAACCAATGATTGTCCCACGTTGCCTTCTTTTAAGGAATGTCTCCATGAACAAGCCAATGTTTTTAATAGTTTCCAAAGACCAAGTCATAACCCGTACTCACAAACGTACAACCCTGGTTGGAGAAATCACCCAAATTTCAGTTGGAAGAGTGGTAACAATAATGCACAAACTTTTTAAAATTCTCTTGGATATGCACCTCCTTATATTCCCCCTCCTAGAAGAAATCTTGAGGAAACATTACATGCATTCATTGAAAAGCAAGAGACAATCAACACTCAAAATGCTCAAACCATGGCTGATTTGAAAGATACTCTTGCAAAGTTCACATCTGCTCTCAGTTTTCAGGAGAAAGGTAAGTTTCCATCTCAACCCCAGCAAAATCCCAAAGGGCAATACAATTCAAGTACAAGTAGTTCCGAAAGCTAACATCTAGATCAAGTCAAATCAGTCACTACTCTTCGCAGTGGTAAGGTTATTAAAAAACCCATTCTTAAACCTTGTGAGAAAGAAGGTGAGTTAGTCTCCAAGGGTAAGGAAATGGTTGAACCTGATCATTGCAAAGAAGAGACTGATTCCCCACTAGCACTTCCATTTCCTCATGCCATGACCAAACAAACGAAAGTCAATCACAATTCTGAAATCTTTGAAAATTTCAAACAGGTAAGGATTAATATACCTTTGCTAGATGCTATTAAATAGGTACCATCTTATGCTAAATTTTTGAAAGATCTATGCACTGTAAAGAGAAAATTGAATGTGAAAAGGAAAGTCTTCTTAGCCGAACAAGTAAGTGCCATTCTTCAGAACAATAATGCTTTGAAATATAAAGACCCTGGTTGTCCTACAATTTCTTGCTTTATTGGAGAACATAAAATTGACAGAGCTTTACTTAATCTTGGAGCTAGTGTGAATTTACTTCCATATTCGGTTTTTCAAAGTCTCAATCTAAGTGAGTTAAAACCTACTTCTGTTACTCTTTTACTTGCTGATAGATCTATAAAAATACCTAGAGGAATAGTTGAAGATGTGTTAGTACAAGTTGATAAATTCATCTTTCCTGTGGATTTTATTGTCTTGGATACACAACCTGTTGAAGAATGCAATTCAATTCCTATTATTTTAGGACGTCCATTTCTTGCAACTTCTAATGCATTGATTAATTGTAGGAATGGAGTGATGAAGTTATCTTTTGGAAACATGACATTAAAAATGAATGTTTTTAACATTTGCAAGCAACCTGGAGATGATAATGATTTATAGGAAGTAGATTTTATTGAAAAAATAATTTACGATCAATTTGAAAATTCTTCCAATGAAACTGAGTTTAATGAATCTGAAGATTTGCAAATGGTTTTTTTCAGGAAGAATCAAAGGCAAATATTTGGAGACCAAAAATTAAGGAATTGCCACCACGATCAATTGGGTCCATACCTTCAAGTGTTCAACCACCAAAACCCGATTTGAAGCCATTACCATGTAATCTCAAATACTCATTTTTGGGAGAAAATGAAACTTTTTCGGTAATAATTTCTTCCAAACTTAATGTTCATCAAGAAGGTAAGTTATTACAAACTCTGAAAATGCACAAAAATGCATTAGGATGGACCATAACTGACATAAAAGGAATTAGTCCTTTGATTTGCACACACAAGATTTATTTGGAGGAAAATGCTAAACCCTCTAGAGAAATGCAACAAAGGCTTAATCCTAATATGAAAGAAGTAGTGAGGAATGAAGTCATTAAACTTCTAGATAATGGAATCATTTATCCTATTTCTGATAGCAAATGGGTAAGTCCTACCCAAGTTGTACCTAAAAAGTCTGGAGTTACTATGATAACAAATGAGAAAAATGAGTTAATTCCAACGAGGACTATTACCGGTTGGCGCATGTGCATTGACTATAGGAAACTTAATTCAATGACTAGAAAAGATCACTTTCCTTTACCTTTCATGGATCAAATTCTAGAAAGAGTTGTAGGTCATGAATTTTATTGTTTTCTAGATGGTTATTCAGGTTACAACCAAATTGAAATTGCATTTGAAGATCAAGAGAAAACTACTTTCACATGTCTATTTGGTATATTTGCATACCGAAGGATGCCTTTTGGATTATGTAATGCACCAGCCACGTTTCAAAGATACATGCTTAGCATATTCAGTGATATGGTTGAACGTTTTCTTGAGATTTTTATGGATGATTTTTCTATTTTTGGTGATTCATTTGATAATTGTTTAACTAATTTGGAAAAGGTTTTGAACAGGTGTGAAGAGAAGAATCTTGTGTTGAATTGGGAAAAATGTCATTTTATGGTAACTGATTGTGCATCAAAAGTGTCATTAAGTCTCTTATTTTACATATGTATTTATTGTTTTTATTTGGTTGTTTTTATAATAATTGATGTGTTTTTTAGTAATGAAGTTTGTTTTAATGTTTCGATAGGTTTTTGGAGCTTAAATGAATTAATTCACAAAATTCAACGTCGGAATTCAGAACAAAGAATTGAAGAGACATTTAGTTGAAGATTGAAGCAAATCTTGGTTCAAATAAGTGCTCCAAATTTGTCCCAAAAATCAATTCTATTCTAATTCTAGAAAAGAATATCATATGATTTATTTCAAGCCCAAACTTGCCTTATGTTGTGTGCAAACTTCAACCATTAAACACTCAAGGTTTCAATGTCAATCTTAGCCCAAATAATAAGTACATTTGTATACTTATTTGATGCTCAAATTCAGCCCCAAATCAGCCCTAAATCAACCCCAAATCAACCTTCAAATCAACCCAAACACAATCCATGATCTTACATGTCCACACAACAAATAACAATTGATTTATTTTGGGCAATCCATTGATCCAAGAAGGCAAGCACATGGATGGAAAGCTGGAGGGGATATTTTAACATTATTTTGGGTCAAAAAGAAGAAGGAGACACCTCATAAATGAGGAAGAAAAACGTGCACCAAAGTAGTTGTAAAGCTGTCTTGATTTGATTTTTCAGAACACCTTTCGGTGTTTTGCCCATAACTTTTGACTCAGGTGTCCAAATGAGCTGTTCTTTAATGATCTGGAAAGGTGACAGAATTGCCTATAAATATGTCTCTAATAGACTTCTCCAAAAAAAGCTTCTAAGAGGGTCGAATTGCTGTCCAAAGTTAGAGTCAGATTTGTGTCCGAATTGTTTCTGAAATTGTATTGTGTTCTTCTTTATAGATTTCGGTTCTTTAGTTTGTAAAACTTATTTTTTCAGTTGGATTCAAGTTCTTTCATGTTTATTGAAGTGTTCTTATATATAATCATGGTTGGCTAAACTCTTTCTTGGATCCAAATCAAGGATAATGGTGATTGAGGTGAGTTCTTTAGGATATGAATGAATCTTAATGTTTATCTTCTTATTTTCTTCATGAATGATTTATTATTGTAAAGAAATTTTAGAAATCATTTAGGTAATGTTATAATCTTGAATTTTTATGCACAAACTTTAGTTTTGGTATAGAGATTGCTTGATTCAATGTCTTACTTAATATGAAAGTACTAGTTCATTCTTAAGCAATAATTTGCTTGATTCAATGTCTTACTTAATATGAAAGTACTTGTTCATTCTTAAGCAATAATCAATTTTCATCCTTTTAAATTTCATTGTAATATCTTCTGATCTAATATCACCATCGTTGAGATTAGGTTGAGTTATCTTATATATGTTGAAGAAATCACCAATACATCACCATTAAAATTGATTTGGACCAAGACTTACTTTTCTTGTCATTTAAAATCTATTTACATTTTTTTTATCTTTGAAAACAAATCCATCAATTATTTTCAACCAAGTTATTGTTAATTTAATTTCTCTTGAGTTTTTTTTTGTTACTTAGCTTAATTTCCAGATCTAGCTCTCTGTGGATATGACCTCGATCTTACCGAGTTAATTGCTACATCGCACACTCGTGCACTTGCGAGTTAAAACAAGCCGATCATAAAAAGCGGTCAAGCAGTAACAAACGGCATTGTACTTGGTCATATTGTTTCATCAATAGGAATTGAGGTTGATAAATCTAAAATTGAGTTAATTGCCAACTTGCCAACACCAAAATCTGTTAAAAATGTTAGATCGTTTTTAGGACATGCTGGTTTTTATAGAAGGTTTATCAAAGATTTTAGTGTAATATCTAAGCCATTGTGTAACCTTCTAACAAAGGATAATGTTTTTGAATGGACTGAATATTGTGAAGAAGCCTTTGTTAAACTTGAAAACCTGCTTACATCTGCTCCTATCATTCAACCTCCTGATTGGTCATTACCTTTTGAAATAATGTGTGATGCTAGTGATTATGCCGTGGGTGCTGTTTTAGGACAAAGAAAAGATAAGAAACCCTATGTGATTTACTATGCAAGTAAAACTTTAAATAGTGCTCAAATAAATTACACAACCACTGAAAAGGAATTACTTGCTGTAGTATTTGCATGTGAAAAATTCAGATCTTATCTTGTTGGCTCACTTGTTATTGTTTTTAGCGATCATGCAGCGTTGAAATATCTTCTTCTAAGAAGGATTCTAAGGCTAGATTGGTACGGTGAATTTTGTTACTTCAAGAATTTGATATCACAATCAAGGATAAGAAAGGCACCAAAAATGTTGTCGCAGATCATTTGTCAAGATTGGCAACTGATTCGAAATCTGACATCACACCAATCGATGACTACTTTCTTGATGAATCTTTACTTTCTATCACTACAATGCCTTGGTTTGCTAATATTGTTAATTTTCTTGTTTCAGGACATTTACCAGCGCATTGGGGCACCCAAGACAAAAGAAAGTTCTTGAACAAAGTGAAGAACTTTTATTGGGATGACCCTTATTTATTCAAATATTATCCTGATCAAATATTTTGAAGATGCATTCCCGACAATGAGGTAAGTAATGTCATTAAATTTTGTCATTCTGAGGCATATGGGGGTCATTTTTCTTCAAAAAAGACAGCTGCAAAAATCTTACAATGTGGATTTTATTGGCCCACCATGTTCAAGGACACGCATGCATTCTGCAAATCTTGTGAAAATTGTCAAAAGTTAGGATCTCTTTCAAAACGTCACATGATGCCTTTAAGTACTATTCTTGTCATTGAAATCTTTGACTGTTGGGGTATAGATTTTATGGGTCCATTTCCTCCATCATTTGGTTTTGTGTACATATTAGTCGCAGTAGACTATGTTTCAAAATGGATAGAAGCAATTCCAAGTCGTAACAACGATCATAAAACAGTCATTAAGTTTTTGAAAGAAAATATTTTGAGTCGATTTGGAATCCCTCGGGCCATGATAAGTGATGGTGGAACACATTTCTGTAACAAGCCATTTGAGTCTTTAATGAAAAAATATGGAATCACACACAAAGTTGCCACCCCTTATCACCCCCAGACAAATGGACAAGTAGAACTTGCTAATAGGGAGATCAAACAAATCTTGGAAAAAACAGTGAACCCTAATCAAGAGGACTGGTCTTTAAGACTTAATGATGCACTTTGGGCCTATCGAACTGCTTTTAAAACATCATTAGGTATGTCACCTTATGGGTTGGTTTATGGAAAACCTTGTCACTTGCCTGTGGATCTTGAATACAAAGCTTAGTGGGCTATTAAAGCTTTCAATTCAAACCTGGATGATGCGAGTCAGCTGCGTAAGTTACAAATAAATGAGCTTGAAGAAATAAGAAATGATGCATATGAGAATTCAAAAATTCATAAAGCAAGAATCAAAGACTTTCATGATAAAAGAATCTTGAGAAAAACATTTGATGTTAGTCAAAAAGTTTTGCTTTATAATTCTCGACTCCATTTATTTCCCAGAAAGCTAAGATCAAGATGGAGCGGTCCATTTGTTGTGAAACATGTATATCCTTATGGGGCCTTTGATATTGAGAATCCGAAGAATGGTAATGTTTTCAAGGTCAATGGACATCGTTTGAAAGCTTACTTTGATAATTTTCCTAGTGAAAATGAATCCATTGGTTTGAATGATCCTGTATATGAAGGTTGATTATTTTGTTTTTCTCATATTTTTTTGTGTTTCTTTTTGGTGTGAGTTTGTTTTGCTAGTCTTTCTCCAACCCCGGTCAAATGACGGATAACGGTACTCCGTGACTCTTAAGTCGGTTCTTTCAGTTTCCCATGATAATTGATATCTTTGTATATATTTGTTCAATTCCTTGTTCCTTCTCTTTTCTTTACATCTCTTCTTGACTTGTCTTTAAAAACAAAACAAAACAAAAATGGACACCACTCTTGCAAAATTGAAAAAGTATTTTCCTGCTCTGCCTCAGAATGCGATTACAAAAATTTACCATACTAGGTGTGAAAGATTGAGGTTGTTAATGAACCGTGGAATTCCTGAAGATATTCGCTGGATAATTGAAGCAAAGATCCAATTATCAGGTGAGTCTTCCAACTCTTTTATTTCATACATGCCTGGGACAAGTAAAAGCGCTTTTGCAAAGAAACGTCGTGCAAAACGACTAAAAGTCTGTCACCGATGTGCCAGATGGACTTGTAAAGCAAAATGTCGTTCTTTAGGAATGGTATCTATAAACCGTGAAGATAAAATACAATTCATTAAGGATGGCCTGAGTAACGAGTCATTAGATAATCTTCTATCAACTCTTGAGACGCATCCTAGTGGAGATGTGCATCGTGCAATTCATGATTTATGGCCTCATTTTCATAAAGAACATGATCGACTTAGTCTTGGGAATCTGACTAAAAAAGACCCTGTTTGCTAGTTTTTACGAAAATTGGATGGGAAGCCTATCCCCGACCCATAGAGGGCGTTTAAGCCGTTCTTGGACGTAAAACCAAGGGAAAGCTGTGAGCCACAATCACAACTGCTTGTACATACATATTTGTTATTATATATATAATAATAATAATAAAATAATAATAATAATAATAAATAAATAAATAAATAAAAGACAGAGAGAGAGAGTGAGACTTCAGCTAGCCTATATATAGGTGGTATGCTTTGTATTTTCAATTTCTCATCTATAAAATCTTCTCTTCCTTTCCATCATTTCTACTCAACCCATTCATTCAGCCTATATAGAAGTGTGTAGAAATGGCAAGTTCCTCTGTTCCTAAAATAAAAAATATTTGTGTTTTTTGTGGATCTAGTCCTGGAAAAGAAAAAGAGTTTTTAGAATCAGCAAATCATCTTGGTCGGGTACTAGCTGAGAGAAAGATTCATTTAGTGTATGGGGGAGGCAGCCTTGGGTTAATGGGGGGTGTTTCAATAGCTGCATTTGTAGGAGGCAGTCAAGTTTTGGGGGTTGTCCCTAAAGCTTTAGCCAAAGAGGACATCATTGGAAAAACAATTGGAGAGGAATTACAGGTCTCCACAATGTCTGATAGAATGAATACAATGTTTAACCATGCTGATGCCTTCATTGCCTTACCAGGTGGTCTGGGTACATTGGAAGAGATCTTTCATATTTCCTCTTAAGCCCAACTGCACATTCACCATAAACCTATAGGTTTGTTAAATGTTAATGGTTTTTATGATAATTTGTTATCTTTTCTTGATCAAGCTGTGGAACAGGAATTTCTAACATCTTCGGCATAACAAATCATAATCTCTGCTGCTACTGCTGAACAATTGATTGACCAACTACAATCTTTCATCCCTGTAATTGATCCCTCCATGAGTCAACTCAATTGGTCAAACATGAAACACTGTAAAAAGCTTAAATTGGATTTGAGCCTTAGTTTGTGAAAAATTATGTCTTCTGGTTTTATTAATAGCATAATATTTATGTTTTTTTGTTTCTTATATTTGTTTTATTGTGTTTCAGGTTTGTCAATAGTCGTTGTTTCAGGTGATATCTTCTACACTCTATCTTTTTGCTTAGAACATTGAGGACAATGTCTCGTTTTGGTTGGGGGGAGAGGGTAGTAGTTGATATTACAAAAAATAATAATTATGTTCTATTATTTAAACCATTTGCAAAACTATTGTTACTAGGATGGCAGAGTAACGGAGGAACTTTAGTGACTATTGAGACGCATCTTAGTAAACATTTTTAACAAGGTCTATTATAATACTTCTTGAAATATTCAGGTTTACAAACTCTTGGATTGTTATCTATAAATTTTGTTTATATGCTCATCTAACAAGTATTTCTAAACCTTCATTTCCACACACACACTCGAACATATAATTGTGGGTTGCACATTGGATTATTACATTATTTGTGTTTTTTTGTTAAAGGTAACAACTAAGGGAAAGGGATTATATATAATTAAGAAAAAAAAACATGAAAAAAAAGAAAAAAAAAGAAAAAAGAAAAAATGATGATAATAAAAATGTAGATAAGTTTGGTTTCGTAGCCTCCCTAACCTAAGCAATTAAGCCCGAAGGGGTGTTTTAACACCTAATACCCTAAAGTCAACTAACTTGGGAGCTATTGGCCCAACGCTTGTTACATGGGTTGAGGAGAAAAGCTTAAGGAAATCAAACAGTGTACTATCTACATATCAGTATCTGCGACCCGAGTTACTAAGCTCGTAGGGGTGTCTTAACACCTAATGCCCTAAGACCAACTGCTCTGGGAGTCATTAGCTGAAAGCTCGTTACATGGGTTAAAGATGCATGATGTTTTTAAATTATATATATATATATATAAAAAGAAAGAAGAAAAAAAAAAGACAAATAATAATCCCAGCCCAAGGAAGTTAACCTTAAACATTAGAACAAAAATTTTGTTTTCTTCCAAGAAAAGCCCCATAATTATGTGTTGATACATTGAGCACAAAAGAAAGGTTTATTAATATCTTGTTAAGAGGTATTGAGTAGATATATAAATTTAATGAGAGTTTGTTTATCTGGATAGATTAATGGAAATTAAACGATGAATACCTTGCTTTGTGGAATTTGCAAATTGTTTTTCTATTTTATGCTTTGATTACTAGGGACTAGTAATAAGCTGGTTGGGGGGGTGTGATTAGTACTTAAAAGTGCATTTTTATCATGGTTTTATATCATCATTTTGCACTTGAAGTATCAATAACTCCTTAACCAAAGCATGTTTTATAATAATATATCTAATAATATAAGATACCTTTAATTTGTGGTAAATGTTCATTTTAAATGCAGGTCTATCACATAAATGAAAGGATTGATTGATGACTTTAAGAACTTAAATTGCAAGGATAAAGAGATGGCCAAACTTGGAAAAGAGATGTCGGTGCAATACAAACCGGAGCACTGTTCGGTAATTGGGTCATATCTGGAGCTATATATCTCAGATTTAGTTCCAATTTATATGGATGGAAAGGTAAGACATAGGCCTACAACTTTCATATGGAGCCCAAGATCTAAAAAAGCCATTTTCAAGTCCAAATTGTAGCAACAACAAAGAAGCGCGAATCTGTCTTCCAGCCCGAGCACTATTCAGTATTTTAGCCATATGTGGAGTTCTAGAAGTCCAAATGAGCTGAATGCTTTACACAAGAACGCTGAGACAATTGCTTACAACTTTCGTGTTTGCAACTAGCTCCAGTTTTGACGTTATCAATGCCTTTTTGGGCAGACAAGAGAAGATAAGGATTGTCATCAAGTCAAAAGTTGGCCACCCACTTATCAATTAGTCATCAAATCAATAGTTCCCAATTTTGGCCTATAAAACGAGGCATTTGTCATGCATTTAGGCATCTTGGTTTTCAGATCAAGATCATGCTCTTCCTTTCTCTCTTTGTATTTTTTGTAATGTTTATGCTTTGCTTTCATTAATATTAAGTTTATGCCTTTCATTTCCTTTCCTTTACTTAGTTAACTTTTATGTTCTTATTTTGTTTATCTATTCCGACTTAAGTCATAGAGTACTATTATCCGCCATTTGACCGGGGTGAGAGAAACTAGCAAAAATCACTCAAAAAGAAACATTAAAAAAATCAATCTTCATATACAAGATCACCCAATTCAATAGAGTCATGTTCAACTGAAAAATTATCAAAGTAAACTTCCAGACGATGTCCATTTACCTTGAAAACATTGTCATTCTTTGGATTCTTGATGTCGTAAGCCCTATATGGATACACATGTTTCACAATAAAAGGACTGCTCCATCTTGATCTTAATTTTCCAGGAAATAAATGCAGTCGAGAATTATAAAGCAAACTTTTTGACCAACATTGAATGTTTTTCCCAGTATTTTCTTGTCATGAAACTCTTTAATTCTTGCTTTATGAATTCTTGAATTTTCATATGCATCGTTTCTTATTTCCTCAAGCTCATTTATTTGTAATTTTCACAGTTGACTGGCATCATCCAGATTTGAATTGAAAGCTTTAATAGCCCAATAAGCTTTATGTTCAAGTTCCACAGGCAAGTAACAAGCTTTTCCATAGACTAGTCTATAAGGTGACATACCTAATGATGTTTTATAAGCAGTTCGATAAGCCCAAAGTGCATCATTAAGTCTTAAAGACCAGTCTTTCCTATTAGGGTTCACTGTTTTCTCCAAAATATGTTTGATCTCCCTATTAGCAAGCTCTAGTTGTCCACTTGTTTGAGGGTGATAAGGGGTGACAACTTTGTGTGTGATTCCATATTTCTTCATTAAAGACTCAAATGACTTATTGCAAAAATGTGTTCCACCATCAATTATTATGGCTCGAGGGACTCCAAATCGACTCAAAATATTTTCTTTCAAAAACTTTATCATTGTTTTGTGATCATTGTTTCGACTTGGAATTGCCTCTATCCATTTTGAAACATAATCTACTGCGACTAATATGTATAAGAAACCAAATGATGGAGGGAATGGACCCATGAAATCTATACCCCAGCAGTCAAAGATCTCAATGATAATAATAGGATTTAAAGGCATCATGTGACGTTTTGAAATAGATCCCAACTTTTGACAATTTTCACAAGACTTGCAAAATGCATGTGAGTCTTTGAACATGGTGGGCCAATAAAATCCACTTTGTAAGATTTTTCCGATTATCTTTCTTGACGAGAAATGGCCCCCACATGCCTTAGAATGACAAAATTTAATGACACTACTTACCTCATTGTTAGGAATGCATCTTTAAAATATTTGATTAGGACAATATTTGAATAAATAAGGGTCATCCTAATAAAAGTTCTTCACTTTGTTCAAGAACTTTCTTTTATCTTGGGTACTCCAATGAGTTGGCAATTGTCCTGAAACAAGAAAATTGACAATATTAGCAAACCAAGGCATTGTAGAGACAGAAAGTAAAGATTCATCGGGAAAGTAGTCATCGATTGGTGTGATGTCAGTTTTTGAATCTGTTGTCAATCTTGGCAAGTGATCTGTGACAACATTTTCGCTACCTTTCTTATCTTTGATTGTGATATCAAATTCTTGAAGTAACAAAATCCACCACACCAATCTAGCCTTAGAATCTTTCTTAGAAAGAAGATATTTCAATGCTGCATGATCACTAAAAACAACAACAGGTGAGCCAACAAGATAAGATCTGAATTTTTCACATGCAAATACTACTGCAAGTAATTCTTTTTCAGTGGTGGTATAATTTATTTGAGCACTATTTAAAGTTTTACTTGCATAGTAAATTACATAAGATTTCTTATCTTTTCTTTGTCCCAAAATAGCACCTACAGCATAATCACTAGCATTACACATTATTTCAAAAGGTTATCACCAATCGGGAGGTTGAATGATAGGAGCACAAGTAAGCAAGTTTTTAAGTTTAACAAAGGCTTCTTCACAATGTTCAGTCCATTCAAAAATAATATCCTTTGTTAGAAGGTTACTTAAAAGCTTAGATATTACACTAAAATCTTTGATGAACCTTCTATAAAAACCAGCATGTCCTAGGAATGATCTAACATCTTTAAGAGATTTTGGTGTTGGCAAGTTTGCAATTAACTCGATTTTAGATTTGTCAACCTCAATTCCTTTTGATGAAACAATGTGACCAAGTACAATGGTGTTTGTTAACATAAAATGACATTTTTCCCAATTCAACACAAGATTCTTCTCTTTACACCTAGTCAAAACCTTTTTTAAGTTAGTCAAACAATCATCAAATGAATCGCCAAAAACAGAAAAATCATCCATGAAAATCTCAAGAAAATGTTCAACCATATCACTAAATATACTAAGCATGCATCTTTGAAATGTGGCTAGTGCATTACATAATCCAAAAGGCATCCTTCGATATGCAAAAGTACCAAATGGACATGTGAAAGTAGTCTTCTCTTGATCTTCCAATGCAATTTCAATTTGGTTGTAACCCGAATAGCCATCTAGGAAACAATAAAATTCATGACCTGCAACTCTTTCTAGGATTTGATCCATGAAAGGTAAAGGAAAATTATCTTTTCTAGTCATTTAATTAAGTTTCTTATAGTCAATGCACATGCGCCAACCAGTAACAATTCTAGTGGGAATTAACTCATTGTTCTCATTTGTTATCACAATGACTCCAGACTTCTTGGGTACAACTTAGGTAGGACTTACCCATTTGCTGTTAAAAATAGGATAAATGATTTCATTATCTAGACGCTTAATGACTTCATTTTTCACTACTTCTTTCATATTAGGATTTAGCCCTCGTTGCATTTCTCTAGAGGGTTTCGCATTTTCCTCTAAATAAATTATGTGTGTACAAATCAAAGGACTAATTCCTTTTATATCAGCTATGGTCCATCCTAATTCATTTTTGTGCATTTTCAGAGTTTGTAATAACTTACCTTCTTGATGTGCATTAAATTTGGAAGAGATTATTACCGGAAAAGTTTTATTTTTTTCCAAAAATGAGTATTTGAGATTGGATGGCAACGACTTCAAATCAGGTTTTGGTGGTTGAACACTTGAAGGTATGGACTTAATTGATCGTGGTGGTAATTCCCCAATTTTTAGCCTCCAATTACTTGTCTTTGATTCTTCCTGAAAATAAATCATTTGCAAATCATCAGATTCATCAATCTCAATTTCACTGGAAGTGGTTGGAAATTGATCATGAATTAATTTTTCAGTAAAGTCCACTTCCTGTAAATTATTATCATCTCTAGGTTGCTTGCAAATGTTGAAAATATTCAACTCCAATGTCATGTTTCCAAATGATAGCTTCATCACTCCATTCCTATAATTAATCAATGCGTTAGAAGTTGCAAGAAATAGACGTCCTAAAATAACAGGAAATGAATTACATACTTCAATAGGTTGTGTGTCCAAGACAATAAAATCCACAGGATAAATGAATTTATCAACTTGTACTAACACATCTTCAATTATTCCTCTAGCCACTTTTATAGGTCTATCGGCAAGTAAAAGAGTTATAGAAGTTGTTTTTAACTCACCTAGATTGAGACTCTGAAAAACTGAATATGGAAGTAAATTCACACTAGCACCGAGATCAAGTAAGGCTCTTTCAATTTTATGCTCTCCAATAAAGTAAGAAATTGTAGGACAACCAAGGTCTTTATATTTCAAAGCATTATTGTTCTGAAGAATGACACTTACTTGTTCGACTAGAAAGGCTTTCTTTTTCATATTCAGTTTCCTCTTCACAGTTCATAGATCTTTTAAAAATTTAGCATAGGAAGGAACTTGTTTAAATAGCATCCAGCAAAGGTATATTGATTCTTACCTGTTTGAAAGTTTCAAAGGTATATTAATGTTTAAGGTTAACTTCCTTGGGTTGGGATTTTTTTTCTTTTTTTTTTAAATATATATACATGTAACTTAAAACATAATGCATCTTTAACCCATGTAACGATCTTTCGGCTAATAACTCCCAGACTAGTTGGTCTTAGGGCATTAGGTGTTGAGACACCCCTACGAGTTTAGTAACTCAGGTCGCAAATACTGATACATAGATAGTGCAATGTTTGATTCCTTGAATATTTCAAGAAGTATTATGATAGACCTTATTAAGAATAGTTAGTAAGATGCGTCTCAAGTGTCATAAAAAGATCTCTTTTACTCTGTCATCATAAACTTGATATTAATGAAAGCAAAATATAAGCAATATAAAGAGAGAAATAAAAAGCATGATCTTGATCTGGAGACCAAGATGCCTAAAGATTAGTACTTAAAAGTGCATTTTTATCAAGGTTTTATATCATCATTTTGCACTTGAAGTATCAATAACTCCTTAACTAAAGCATGTTTTATAATAACATATCTAATAACATAAGATACCTTTAATTTATGGTAAATGTTCATTTTAAATGCAGGCCTACATATAAATGAAAGGATTGATTCATGGATTTAAGAACTGAAATTGAAAGGATAAAGAGATGGCCAAACTTAGAAAAGAGATGTCGGTGCAATCGGGTCATATTTGGAGCTATAGATCTTAATTTCATTCTACTTTATATGGATGGAAAGGTAAGACATAGGCCTACAACTTTCATATGGAGCCCAAGATCTAAAAAGGCCATTTTCAAGTCCAAATTGTAGCAACAACAAAGAAGCCCGAATCTGTCTTCCTGCCCGAGCATTGTTTAGTTTTTAGCCCATATCTGGAGTTCTAGAAATCTAAAAGAGCTGAAGTTTTCACACAAGAAAGCTGAGACAATTTCCTACAACTTTCATGTTTTTGAGTGGCTCCAAGTTTGACGTTATCAATGATGTTTTGGGCAGACAAGAGAAGATAAGGATTGTCACCAAGTCAAGAGTTGGTCACCCCCTCATCAATTAGTCATCAAATCAATAGTTCCTAATTTTGGCCTATAAAAGGAGGCATTTGCCATGCATTTAGGCATCTTGGTCTCCAGATCAAGATCATGCTCTTGCTTTCTTTCTTTGTATTTTTTGTAATGTTTATGCTTATGCCTTTCATTTCATGTTCTTTACTTAGTTAACTCTTATCTTATTTATGTTCTTATTTTGTTTATTTATTTTTCTTTCTTTCATTATGTTTAGCTAAGTTTATTATGTGAAGGTGAAAAGGTTACATTAATGATGTAAGAATAAGTGTAATGTAAACTCAATATGGACTTTAATATTTGATACTAACATGTTTTGTATTTGTTATCTTGTTCACTCTTTAATACTTTGCTTGTTAAATGACTAATCTTGATTTATGTTGTATAACATTTGGTACAACAAATGCTTGGCACTTTCATAGCCCATACTGTATGATATAACTGCACTTTCATAGCCCATAATGTATGGTATAACCGACACCTGAGCTATGAAAGGAACTTGATTTGTTGTTAACATAAGTTATAATCATGAATGCTTGACGAGATTTACAAGTATTAGCATTAATTGAATAAGATGACTAATGTAATCATGTTAATAATCTATAATCTGATTGGAACCTCCTTTATGTGTGGTTTCCAATTGACTAATAAGAGTTTATGCTATACTTGTTTGACATACCATTTGTGGATTCTCTAACCTTGACATTTATTGTTATCGTTGTTAAATCTTTACGTTAATATTCCATCTCAAAGTTCTCATCTTCTTTTTCTTTATTATTATTATTATTATTATTATTATTATTGCTGTTATTACTATTATTGTTGTTGTTGTTGTTATTGTTATTGTTGTTGTATTATTTATAATTTGTACAAATAACCTCCCTGTGGTTCGACCCCGGTCTTGCCGGGTTATTTATTACTTCGACACTCCTGCACTTGGGAGAAGACATCAATCTTTTAGTCGTGTCAAGTTTTTGGCGCCGTTGCCGGGGAGGTAAGTTCTTGTATAAATTATAGTATTTATTTTATTTTCTCTTTTCACTTTTCTTGTATATAACTTTGTCTCTTTTATTTTGTTTCTCCTTATTTTGTTTTCTTCCTTCTTCTTTTGCTTTCTTGTTCTTCTTTTTATTTTATTCCTACACGTGCATGAGAGTGTGGTCACGTACATCAAGTGGTAGACTTTGTAGGGTATCCTCATCATTTTCAGAAAATATGGCCGAAGAAGATAATCAATCACTTCATAATGAGAATAATGAGAATAACCGTGCTAGAACACTTAGAGACCACATGAATCCCACAAGAACAAGTGCACCATCATGCATAGTTTTTCCTCCTGATGCATCTCATTTTAATTTTAAACCAGGTATTATTCAACTTTTACCTTCTTTTCATGGTTTAGAATTGGAAAATCCATACTTGCATTTAAGGGAATTTGAGGAGGTCTGCAACACATATAATAATTTAAATTGTAGCAAGAACACCATCAGATTAAAGCTTTTTCCTTTTTCATTAAAAGATAAAGCTAAAACATGGCTACAAAATTTAAGACTGCTTGAGATGAAATGCAACAACAGTTTTTAAAGAAGTTTTTCTCATCTCATAGAACAAATTCTTTCAAAAGACAAATCACCACTTTCACTCAAAAACTAGGAGAAACATTTTACCAATGTTGGGATAGGTATCGAGACTTGCTTAGTACTTGCCCTCATCATGGTTTTGAAACATGGAGATTGATTTCACATTTGTATGAAGGGTTAACACCTATAGATAGGCAAATGGTTGAATTGATGTGCAATGAAACTTTTGAAGATAAAGACCCTGATGAAGCAATGGAGTACTTAGACTTGTTAGCTAAAAATGCTTAAAATTGGGACACCGCGGGTACTTATGAGGCACCGAGTAAAACTCAACCTCATACATCTAGTAGAGGTATGTACAACCTTAGGGAAGATCATGACCTCCAAGCTAAGTTTGCATCTTTAGCTAGAAAAGTCGAGGCACTAGAATTGAAAAAGAGTGGTCAATTAAAATCTGTTGAAAACATTGTGTGTCAAATATGTGAAACAAATGAACACTCAACCAGTTATTGTTCAACCTTGCCTTCTTTTAAGGAATGTCTCCATGAACAAGCCCATGCTTTAAACAGTTTCCAAAGGGTCAACCACAACCCATACTCGCAAACATACAACCCTGGTTGGAGAAATCACCCAAATTTTAGTTGGAAGAGTGAGAACAACAATGCACAAACTTCACAACCACCATTTCAAGCACACCATAATTTTTAAAATTCTTATGGATATGCGCCTCCTTATTCTCCATCTCCTAGAAGAAATTTTGAGGAAACTTTGTATGCATTCATTGAAAAGCAAGAGACTATCAGCACTCAACTTGCTCAAAGCATAACAGATTTTAAAGATACTCTTGCAAAATTCAAATCTGCTCTCAGTTTTCAAGAGAAAGGTAAGTTTCCATCTCAACCACAGCAAAATCTCAAGGGGCAATACAATGGAAATGCAAGTAGTCTTGAAAGTCAACACATGGATCAAGTCAAATTAGTCATCACTCTTTGTAGTGGTAAGGTTATTCAAAAACCAATTCTTGAACCTTGCGAGAAAGATGTTGAGTCAATCTCTAAGGGTAAGGAAGGGGTTGAATCTGAACATTGCAAAGAAAAGATTGATTCAGCTCCAGCACTTCCATTTTCTCATGCCATGACCAAAGAAATGACTGATTCTTCGCCAGCACTTTCATTTTCTCATGCCATGACCAATCAGGAAGAAATCGAGGATGAAAAAGGCACCGAAAATGTTGATGCGGATCTTTTATCAAAAGTGACAACAGATTCGACACTCGACATCACACCAATCGATGATGACTTTCCTGATGAATCTTTACTTTCTCTTAGTTCAATGCCTTGGTTTGCTAAACATATCAATTTTCTTGCTTCAGGATTTTTGCGAGCTCATTGGAATACTAAAAACAAAAGAAAATTTTTTAGCAACATGCAAAACATTTACTGGGATGACCCTTACTTATTCACTTATTGTCCTGATCAAATATTTCAAAAATACATTCCCGACAATGAGGTAAGTAATGCCATTAAATTTTATCACTCTAAGGCACGTGAGGATCATTTCTTGTCAAAAAAGAGGATTGTAGAAATCTTACAAAGTAGATTTTATTGGCCCACCATATTCAAGGAATCACATGCATTCCGCAAAACCTGTGAAAATTATCAAAAGGTGGGATTTATTTCAAAACACAAAGAGTCTTTAGATAATTTTCTATTAACTCTTAAGTCTCATCATTGTCGAGACAAGCATCGTGCAATTCATGATTTATGGCTAATATTCCATAAGGAACATGCTTGACATAGTCTTGGGAATCTGACTAAACAAAAAGACC
>NW_011500672.1:0-468 GCF_000495115.2 Populus euphratica | reverse complement strand
CCCCCGACCCATAGAGGGTGTTTAAGCCATTCTTGGATGTAAAACCAAGGGAAGATGTGAGCCACAATCACAACTGCGATTTGAATTTTCATTTGTAAAAATTTATGTCTTTTGGTTTTATTAATAGCATAATATTTGTATTTTGTTGTTTCTTATATTTGTTTAAGTGTGTTTCAGGTTTGTTAGTGTTCATTATTTCAAGTGACATCTTCTATACTCTATCTTTCTACCTTAGAAGATTGAGGACAATGTCTCGTTTTGGTTGGGGGGAGAGGGTAGTAGTTGATAATAAAAAAAATATTTTCTATTTCATAAAGCATATGCATAATTGTTGTTACTAGGATGGTAGAGTAAATGAGCTCTTTTGTTAAAATGACTCTTGACATGCATCTTAGTAACCATTCGTAACAAGGTCTATCATAATGCTTCTTGAAATATTCAGGTTTACAAACTCTCGCATTATTATCA
>NW_011507999.1:0-908 GCF_000495115.2 Populus euphratica | reverse complement strand
AGTTTGGAAGATATTATTACCGGAAAAGTTTCATTTTCTCCCAAAAATGAGTATTTGAGATTGGATGGCAAGGGCTTCAAATCAGGTTTTGGTGGTTGAACACTTGAAGGTATGGACTTAATTGATTGTGGTGGCAATTCCTCAATTTGTGGCCTCCAATTACTTGTCTTTGATTCTTCTTGAAAATAAATCATTTGCAAATCATCAGATTCATCAATCTCGATTCCAGTGGAAGTGGTTGGAAATTGATCATCAAATCATTAGATTCATCAATCTCAATTTCATTGGAAGTGGTTGGAAATTGATCATGAATTAATTTTTCAGTAAAGTCCACTTCCTGTAAATCATTATCATCTTTAGGTTGCTTGCAAATGTTGAAATATTCATCTCCAATGTCATGTTTCCAAATGATAGATTCATGAGTCCATTCCTACAATTAATCAATGCATTAGAAGTTGTAAGAAATGGACGTACTAAAATAACAGGAAATGAATTACATACTTCAACAGGTTGTGTGTCTAAGACAATAAAATCCACAAGATAAATGAATTTATTAAGACAATAAAATCCACAGGATAAATGAATTTATCGACTTGTACTAACACATCTTCAATTATTCCTCTAGGCACTTTTATAGATCTATCGGCAAGTAAAAGAGTTATAGAAGTTGGTTTTAACTCACCTAGATTGAGACTCTGAAAAACTAAATATAGAAGTAAATCCACACTAGCACCAAGATCAAGTAAGGCTCTTTTAATTTTATGCTCTCCAATAAAGCAAGAAATTGTAGGACAACGAGGGTCTTTATATTTCAAAGCATTATTGTTTTGAAGAATGACACTTATTTGTTCAGCTAGAAAGGCTTTCTTTTTCACATTCAGTTTCCTCTTCATAGTGCATAGATCTTT
>NW_011508134.1:0-847 GCF_000495115.2 Populus euphratica | reverse complement strand
AGCGGTTAAACATAAACATTGCAAAGAAAAGATTAATTTCCCACCAGTATTTTTATTTTCTCATGCCATAACCAAATAAAGGGAAGTCAATCATGATTCTAAAATCTTTAAAACTTTCAAACAAGAAGAAATCGATAATGAAAAAGGCACCGAAAATGTTGATATGGATCTTTTGTCAAGATTGATAATAGATTCAATATTCGACATCACACCAATTGATGTTTACTTTCTTAATGAATTTTTATTTTTTCTTAGTTCAATGTCTTGATTTGCTAAAAATATCAATTTTCTTGCTTCAGGTTTTTTGCCAACTCACTAGGGTACCGAATACAAAGGAAAGTTTTTGAATGAAGTGAAAAGCTTTTATTGGGATGACCCTTATTTATTCAAATGGGATGACCCTTATTTATTCAAATATTATCCTAATCAAATATTTTAAAAAGGAATTCCTAACAATGAGGTAAGTGGTGTAATTAAACTTTATCATTATAAGGCATGTAGGAGTTATTTTTCGTAAAACAATATAACTACAAAAATCTTACAATATGGATTTTATTAGCCCATCATGTTCAAAGACACATATGTGTTCTACAAAACTTCTATTTTTTTTAAAAAAAAATTTTTTTTTAAAATAGGATTTATTTCAAAACATAAGGAATCTTTAGATAATATTCTATTGACTTTTGAGACATATCCTGATGAAGATGTGTATTATGCAATTCATGATTTATATTCTAATTTTTATAAAGAATATGCTCGTTATAGTCTTGAAAATCTGACTAAAAAAGACCTTGTTTACTAAGTTTTAAGAAAACTGGATAGAAAGCCTATCTCCGATCCATAGAAG
>NW_011507972.1:0-920 GCF_000495115.2 Populus euphratica | reverse complement strand
ACCAGCTTATTACTAGTCCCTAGTAATCAAAGCATTAAAATAGAAAACAAATTCGCAAATTTCACAAAGCAAGGTATTCATCATTTAACTTCCATTAATTTATCCAGATAAACAAACTCTCATTAAATTTATATATCTGCTCAATACCTCTTAACAAGATATTAATAAACCTTTCTTTTGTGCTCAATGCATCAACACATAATTATGGGGCTTTTCTTGGAAGAAAACAAAATTTTTGTTCTAATGTTTAAGGTTACCTTCCTTGGGTTGGGATTACTATTTTTGTCTTCTCTTTTTTTTTTTGTCTCTTTTTTTTTTTAACTCTATATACATATACTTTAAAAACATCATGCATCTTTAACCCATGTAACGAGCTTTCAGCTAATGACTCCCAGACCAGTTGGTCTTAGGGCATTAGGTGTTAAGACACCCCTACGAGCTTAGTAACTCGGGTCGCAGATACTGATATGTAGATAGTGCAATGTTTGATTCCCTTAAGCTTTTCTCCTCAACCCATGTAACAAGCGTTGGGCCAATAGCTCCCAAGTCAGTTGACTTTAGGGTATTAGGTGTTAAAACACCCCTTCGAGCTTAATTGCTTAGGTTAGGGAGGCTACGAAACCAAACTTATCTACATTTTTATTATCATCATTTTTTTTTCTTTTTTTTTGTTTTTTAATTATATACAATCCATTTCTCTTAGTTGTTACCTTTAACAAAAGGACATAAATAATGTAATAATCCAATATACAACCCAGAATCATATGTTAAAGTGTGTGTGTGTAAATTAAGGTTTAAGAATACATGTTAAATAAGTATATGAGCAGAATTAAGTGATAACAATACGAGAGTTTGTAAACCTGAATATTTTAGGAAGTATTATAATAGACCTTGTTAAGAATGATTACTAAGATGCGTCT
>NW_011507847.1:0-977 GCF_000495115.2 Populus euphratica | reverse complement strand
GAGATTATTGACTAAGTCATGGAATCAACACAACAATCTGATCAGGGTTAATAATCTTGGCTTGATGGATTTGACAACAAATTCAAGAGAGTTAGTTTTGTAATCTACACTCCAGTAGTAATTTTTCTATCACGAGAAAAACTTTTAGGTGTGAGGGTATTTTTGGCACTTAATAGTTTTTATAATTATAATTTAAAAAAATATTTTAAAAAAATATTTTTAATTATGATTAGTTTAATGAAATATATATTTAGTTAAAATTATGATTGAAATTGATGATAAATAAAAAAATAATTTAAGAATGTTTGATTAAAATTTTGTTTTGAAGTGATTTTGAAAGTAAAATGACCAGAAAATACTTTTACTAATTTTATAGTTTTTGAGTTAAAATATTATAGATTGGATTATCAATATAGTTTTTGGCTATCTTTTGTGTTTTGATAGAATATTTTATCTGGATTTATAATAAATGAGAAGTCTTATGTTATGAAGAGAAAAAAATAAAGGGGTTTTAAAGGGAGAGTTTTAGAGTGATAAATATATGTTATTGCATAGCGTGAAAAGGAGGAGAGTTAAAGGGATAAACGAGGTTTTACTAGAATTTGGTAATTAATTAATGCGTTCTTTAACAAAGATGTGATTTCTGAACCATAAAAAAAGATAAATAAGTATTTCAGAAAAATCTGATGAGAAAAATTTTAAGAGATATGTGTAATATTGCAAATAGATCTATGGTAGAAAAAAATAGTTGTTTTGAAAGGATTTTTTTGTAATGTTTATTTCTCTCTCAGTGATAGTATGTAGTGTTTGTTGAAAGAGAAAAAATTGAAGTTTGAATTCTCGAGAAGCTAGTGTGAAATGTTTATCTAGAGATTGAGTTTTTATTTTATTTTTTGATAGATTTTATATTTAAAAAACCTTAATTAATAATTAACTGAATATATTTTTTTGTGATTTTTTTAAAATTTAACTGAAAC
>NW_011507846.1:0-977 GCF_000495115.2 Populus euphratica | reverse complement strand
AACTTCTGTGATTTTTCTTGATTGACTTGCGAAGTCATGTGTTCTGAACCAGTCGAAGACATGACAGAAGAGACAAGAAACCACCTTCTATAATCAAAGCTTGATTGCAGGGCTTATTCGAGATTCCACAGTGATTCGGCGCTACCAATCTTTTTTTTTTCTTTTTTTTTTCTCTCCTCTTAAAAATTTACTTCTATTCAAATTTACAAATCAGCCCTTTACATTTTTGTTCCTCTTTTTTTCTTTGTTTTATTTTAATTTATTTCTAAAATTAAAATTTTTTGAATTTGATCCTCCTTCAATGTTTTAATCTATCAAATTTTATTCATATTCTTTTGATTATTTTTTATTTGAGATAATTTTTTAAATTTATATTTTTTACTATACCCTCCTTCATTTTTTTTAAGTTGATGTTCATTTTTTTATTGTTATTTTTTTGGTAAATTTTTAAATTAAAATTTTTTTTATTGATTTTATTTATTAAAATTAAATTAATTGAGAATTGAGTTTTTTAATTGAACTCAAGTTTAAATTTATAAAATTAAAATATTAATCTATGTTTAGAAAATTTATCCCAGTCAATCAATATGGATTAAAATAATAAATTTGTTATTTTATTCTTAAAAAAATTTCACACTCACTTTTCGCTAATGGATGGTGGGTTGATGAAGTGATTAAACTTGGCCACTTGAGGGGTTTGGGGGTGATTTCCATACTACTATAATAATGTATACTCTAGTATTTAAGTTAGTAAATATCCGAGGAGAATAATATATAAAAACAAGAGTTAGTAAATATACTAGGAGAATAATATATAAAAACAAGAGGTGTAGTAGAGTGTCTAGATGCAAAAGTGTATACAACTGGGTAGGAGTGGGGATTGTGGAGCAGGGGAATAACAATATGTATAAGAGCAGAGGTGTGTACAGTAGAAGAGGAGAAATATGTGGAGGAGGAGAGGAACAATGTTGTTTGAC
>NW_011508004.1:0-906 GCF_000495115.2 Populus euphratica | reverse complement strand
GACAATTTTCACAAGTTTTGCAGAATGCATGCGTGTCCTTAAACATGGTGGGCCAATAAAATCCATTTTGTAAGATTTTTGCAGTTGTCTTTCTTGATGAGAAATGGCCCCCACATGCTTCAGAATGACAAAGTTTAATAACACTACTTACCTCATTGTCGGGAATGAATCTTTGAAATATTTGATCAGGACAATATTTGAATAAGTTAGGGTCATCACAGTAAAAGCTCTTCACTTCGTTCAAAAACTTTTCTTTGTCTTGAGTACTCCAATCAGCTGGCAAATCTCCTAAAGCAAGAAAATTGATATTTTTATCATACCAAGGCATTGGACTAAGTGAAAGTAAGGATTCATTAGGAAAGTAATCATCGATTGGTGTGATGTCAGATGTCAAATCTGTTGTCATTGTTGACAAAAGATTCGCATCAACATTTTCTGTGCGTTTTTCATCCGTGATTTCTTCCTCAGAATAAATCATTTGCAAATCTTCAGATTCATCCAATTCATTTTTACTTAAAGTAGATTCAAGTTAATCATAAACTAATTCATCAATATGATCTACTTCTTGTAAATCATTATCATCTCCAGGTTGCTTACAAATGTTGAAAATATTCATCTCCAATGTCATGTTTCCAAATGATAGCTTCATGAGTCCATTCCTACAATTAATCAATGCGTTAGAAGTTGTAAGAAACAGACGTCCTAAAATAACAGGAATGAATTACATGCTTCAACAGGTTCTGTGTCCAAGATAATAAAATCCACAGGATAAATGAATTTATCGACTTGTACTAACACATCTTTAATTATTCCTCTAGGCACTTTTACAGATCTATTGGCAAGTAAAAGAGATATAGAAGTTGGTTTTAACTCACCTAGATTGAGACTCTGAAAAACTGAATATGG
>NW_011507844.1:0-978 GCF_000495115.2 Populus euphratica | reverse complement strand
CAAATTTGGTGAAGAGATGAAGCGTTATATGCTCCTAAAAAGTAGTTATTTAAACAGCCTTTTCAAGCAAGAAGAATAAGATAATGAACAATTACTGGACAAGAAGTTGTTTGATTTGTTCTTGTTTTCAAAACGATATCGTTTTTGGTTTTAGGGTTTTAATTTAGGAATTTAGTCAAAGTTCAATTTGGTCTTACGACTTTTGATTCATTTCAATTGTATTCTTGGTTGGCATGAAAATTTTAATTTTATGTAATTTTGCCCCTGCAGAACTTCAATATTAGCCTTGAATTTTTACTCTTTTTTCATTATGGTTTTTAGTTTTGAATTTATGTAAATTGACCCTCAATTTACTATTAAACTTCCAATTCTTTTTAATTTGACTATTGATTTCAAACAATTTAGTCTCTAAAGTTCGTCATCTTTTTCACAAAGGTTATTGGCTATGAATTTCTTTAATTTAACACCTAATTGACTATAAACTTTGATTTTCTTATGATTTCACCTTTGATTTGAACCAATTGACTTTGTAAAAAATAAGTTTGGTCATCTAAAATTTCAATATTCTTAATTAAGCTCAAATTGGGTTCCTAAACTTATCTTTTTATCAATTAAGTCCTTGATAAAATTAATTTGATATATTTAAAGTATAATTAAGTCTTTGCACTTAATTAAATCCTTTAATATGACTCAAATTAATTATTAAATATAATTAAAATTTTAATTTGGCCTATAATTAAATCAAATTGGCCTATTAAAAATCTAATTATGTCATTGAACTTAATTTAATGTAGATTCATCTAATAATAATTTAATTTAACATTGAATCTGCAATGTTTTTTTAGTTTTGGGTATAATAGGGTACAACTAGATTTTCAATTCTATCTAAAATTATAGCTTGATTTTTCTATATATTTACCAGTATTCTTACTATTCTTATTTATTTTTTATTTTTTATGAAGAAGGAAAACATGATAA
>NW_011507840.1:0-979 GCF_000495115.2 Populus euphratica | reverse complement strand
ATCATAATGTCTAAAGTTATTGGGAGAACATGGGAATTAGGTAGTGGTCCGACTGCTCGTGAAGTCAATTCCTGAGGAGGTTATTTGTTAACTACATGGCTATTTTCATCAACAATTTCATGAAAGTCAAATCTACGGCGATTAGACTTGTGATCTTGATAGATGTCAACTAATCGATGCATACTTTTTATTATTCACTATCCCTAGCTACTAGATAATCTTAAGATGTGCATGCTAGGAGGGATTGTGATGAGTTATAGAATGTAATATGACGAAGAATAAGGTTGATATATTAAATAATTAATTAATTTTTTAATCAGGTAATCTGATTTATGCTTTATAGTTAAAATGTCTAATAACTTAACATGAAAAATACAAGAGGTTGGTAATTATGGTGACCGATAACTATTGTAATAACATATGGTTCTTGATAAGCCAAGTGAAAGGTAACTAATACCTATAAAAAATTCATTTTAATAGACGTGAGGATTCTCTGAAGATAAAATTAGTAAATTTATAAAGAGAAAAAATATAATAATATTGTAGAAAGATAGATTCTTAAAAAATATATGCTAAAATTATTGAAAATGAAAAGATTATAAACTTTTAGCTTCAAGGATTCATGATGTATTTATAGCCTATAAATCTTGTCTTTTTATTGAGAAAACAAGCTAAAGTAAAACTTCACCCTAATAATATTTTAAGTTGTATTATACTCAAAATAATAAGTATAATATCAGTGAAAAACAATGAGGTACCTGCATGAAATCTTAAATAAATTCTCTAACAAGTGCTGGATTTGAACAAGATGTTCGAGATTATTAAAAATAAAAAATAAATCCAGACATCTTGGGCACAAAATATACACTTATCCTGAACATATTGAACTCAGGATGTGCACAATAGCCCAAGAGGGTGCATCGCCAGCACCTCTAACGGGCACCACACCCAACTAAGTGTTGGGCATCACCCAAGGTGG
>NW_011507842.1:0-979 GCF_000495115.2 Populus euphratica | reverse complement strand
CAAAAATAATAAAAACAATTATAAAAGCAAAAATTACCCTTGAAACCATGTGTTACAAGGGCAATTTTTTAACTTCACTATTCAAAGAATAGAAACACAAAAATGTTCTATGCTCAAGTTTAATGGGTTTTTTTTTTATTTTAAGAGTCTCATCATAATTTTATTGTACAAATACTAATGAAAAGATAAAAAAAAAAAAACCCTCTCAGCTAAAGTTATACATCCTTTTAAGATAATAAAGTTATTTTATTATACAAAATAAATATATATAAATTAATTTATTATCGATTAATCTTGTAATACTCAATAGATCCTTTGAAATATAATTATTTATTTTGATGAGAATAAAAAAAACCATCATTATACTGTTTCAATAAACAATACAGGGTTATTGTAAAACTTTGATGAATTTTAGATTTATTTAATCTTTCTTTTTAATTAAAAACAAAAATAAGATATAAAATAAATTATAAAAAAAAAACGTAAAGAAAAGGCATAAAATGCGGCGTTATAACTTTTTTTCTTCTTTTAGAAAAAATAAAAGTTACGTTATTGAAGTGGAAAATTTGATGGAACTTTCTGATTTTTATTTATTTTTATTTTTGCACAAATATCATACCATTATATGTTGGTTTTTTATATGGATTGATATTTTCTTCTGTTTTTTTTTTTTTCCACTCTGATACAAAAAGTTTTGAGACTACTTCGCCTGCAGCCTAATCTTCGACTACCCTTAAATTACCAGCCTATATGAGCATGTGATAATTCAAAGTTAATCGATAACATGGTCTAAATATATAATTTTTTGCATTTTAGGATGGTGGGAATTTAACATAAGACATGCGACTAATAATTTAAACAAACTCTTAATTATTAGGCCAACCTCACGGGGTTAGTTTGATATTGATGTCTTGTATGGCGGGGGATATTGTTCATTTAAGTAGGAAGTTAGGGTGCGGGGAATTTATTGTTCATTTAT
>NW_011507841.1:0-979 GCF_000495115.2 Populus euphratica | reverse complement strand
AGGAAATTATATTTCCTATTTAAATAGAGATTCTATTAAATAAATGAGTTTTTTTTTGAATTTTACAAAAGAATATATAGATTTTTTTTAATTTAAAAAACAAAAAAACAGAAGTCCCCAACAAACTCTATTAAAAATACTATTTTTATTTTTTAAAAAATAAAAAAATATTAAATTTAGATCACCAAGACATTTTTTTAAATTTTTTTAATAGAGTCTGTATACAATTAGAAAGAAATAGTTTATTCTTTTGTAAAATTAACAAAAAAAAAATCAAGGGTAGATTGGGATTCTTATTATTCTTTTCTATAAAAAACATAATTAAGTTTTTTATAGAAAATTAAAAATATTTTTCTTAATAGAGTTTGCATACAAATAGAGAATTTATTTATGTTTTTTATTGTAGAAAAGAATAATTAACAATATTAATCTAACAAACTCTTACAACTTGATCTTTTTAATCTTATAAAAGAATAAATATTTTTTAATTTAAAAACAAAAAAACATATTTTTTAATAAAATTCATATACAAATAGAAAAGATATTTCGTTTAATAAATTTTTAGGTTATCCCAACGAAACATCTATTCTTAACATATTGATTTTTTTTATTCAATGAGTTGCAATATCCGAAAATCTCTATCTATTAATTATTAAAAAAATAAAAGAAAAGATAAATTTATTGTACTTATCCTCACGAAAATCCTATTGATTTAATTTTATCTTTAGATATCATATTTGTTTAAAATTAAATTTTATAATTTTTATAATTTATTTATTTAAAGGTTATCTCAATTTTATTATCTAGACGGTGGGTTCGATTGATTGGTTCAGGTTTTTTTTCCTCTTCCTAATTGACTTTTTTTTCTCTCAACTTTATCCTCTAACATTGAATTAATAAAAAATTAAACTTCATAATTTGTTTAGATTTCTTTTTTATGAGGTTATTTTTATGTCATGACTCGAGTCACTAGTTTGAC
>NW_011500668.1:99257-105481 GCF_000495115.2 Populus euphratica | reverse complement strand
ACTTAGACTTGTTAGCTGAAAATGCTCAAAATTAGGACACCACGGGTACTTATAAGGCACCGAGTAAAACTCAACCTCATATATCTAGTGGAGGTATGTACAACCTTAGGGAAGATCATGACCTTCAAGCCAAGTTTGCATCTTTAGCTAGAAAAGTTGAGGCACTAGAATTGAAAAAGAGTGGTCAATTAAAATCTGTTGAAAACATTGTGTGTCAAATCTGTGAAACAAATGAACACTCAACCAATGATTGTCCAACCTTGCCTTCTTTTAAGAAATGTCTCCATGAACAAGCCCATGCTTTAAACAGTTTCCAAAGGGCCAACCACAACCCATACTCCCAAACATACAACCCTGGTTGGAGACATCACCCAAATTTCAGTTGGAAGAGTGAGAATAATAATGCACAAACTTCATAACCACACCACAATTTCCAAAATTCTCATGGATATGCACCTCCTTATGCTCCACCTCTTAGAAGAAATCTTGAGGAAACATTGCATGCATTCATCGAAAAGCAAGAGACAATCAATACTCAACTTGCTCAAAACATGACAGATTTTAAAGATACTCTTGCAAAATTAACATCTGCTCTCAGTTTCCAAGAGAAAGGTAAGTTTCCATCTCAACCACAACAAAATCCCAAGAGGCAATATAATGCAAATGCAAGAAGTTCCAGAAGCCAACACATGGATCAAGTCAAATCAGTCACTACTCTGCGCAGTGGTAAGGTTATTGAACAACCCTCTCTTGAACCTTGTGAGAAAGATGATGAGTCAATCTCTGAGGGTAAGGAAAGGGATGAATCTGAAAATTGTAAAGAAACGACTGATTCACCGCCAGCACTTCCATTTCCTCAAGCCATGACCAAACAAAGGAAAGTTAATCACAACTCTGAAACCTTTGAAACTTTCAAACAGGTAAGGATCAATATACCTTTGCTGGATGCTATTAAACAGGTTCCTTCCTATGCTAAATTTTTGAAAGATCTATGCACTGTGAAGAGGAAACTGAATGTGAAAAAAAAGTCTTTCTAGCCGAACAAGTAAGTGTTATTCTTCAGAACAATAATGCTTTGAAATATAAAGACCCTGGTTGTCCTACAATTTCTTGCTTTATTGGAGAACATAAAATTGAAAGAGCTTTATTTGATCTTGGAGCTAGTGTGAATTTACTTCCATTTTCAGTTTTTCAAAGTCTCAATCTCAGTGAGTTAAAACCAACTTCTATATCTCTTTTACTTGCCGATAGATCTATAAAAGTGCCTAGAGGAATAATTGAAGATGTGTTAGTACAAGTCGATAAATTCATTTATCCTGTGGATTTTATTGTCTTGGACACAGAACCTGTTGAAGGTGGATTTTATTGTATCCTGTGGATTTTATTGTCTTGGACACAGAACCTGTTGAAGCATGTAATTCATTTTCTATTATTTTAGGACGTCCGTTTCTTGCAACCTCTAACGCATTGATTAATTGTAGGAATGGATTGATGAAGCTATCATTTGGAAACATGACATTGGAGATGAATATTTTCAACATTTGCAAGCAACCTGGGGATGATAATGATTTACAAGAAGTAGATCATATTGACGAATTAGTTTATGATCAACTTGAATCTACTTTAAGTAAAAATGAGTTAGATGAATCTGAAGATTTGCAAATGATTTATTCTAAGGAAGAAATCATGGATGAAACAAGCACCGAAAATATTGATGCGAATCTTTTATCAACAGTGACAACAGATTCGACATCTGACATCACACCAATCGATGATTACTTTCCTAACGAATCCTTACTTTCTCTTAGTCCAATGCCTTGGTATGATAAAAATATTAATTTTCTTTCTTTAGGAGATTTGCCAGCTGATTGGAGTAATCAAGACAAAGAAAAGGTTTTGAACGAAGTGAAGAATTTTTATTGTGATGACCCTAACTTATTCAAATATTGTCCTGATCAAATATTTCAAAGATTCATTCCCGACAATGAGGTAAGTAGTGTCATTAAACTTTGTCATTCTGAAGCATGTGGAAGTTATTTCTCGTCAAAAAAGACAGCTGCAAAAATCTTTGAAAATGGATTTTATTGGCCCACCATGTTCAAGGACACGCATGCATTCTGTAAAACTTGTGAAAATTGTCAAAAAGTTGATACTAGTCAAAACGTTTTATTTTATAATTCTCAACTCTATGCATTTCTTAGAGAGCTAAGACCAAGATGGAGCAATCCTTATGGGGCCTGTGATATTGAGAATTCAATGAATGACAATGTTTTTAAGGAAAATGGACATCGTTTGAAAGCTTACTTTGATAATTTTCCTAGTGAAAATGAATCAACTGGTTTGAATGATCTTGTAGATAAAGGTTGATTATTTTTCTCACATTTTCTTTTTTGTGTTTCTTTTTGAGTAATTTTTGCTAGTTTCTCTCACCCCGGTCAAATGGCGGACAACGGTACTCCGTGACTTAAGTCGGTTCTTTTAGTTTCCCACAATAACTGATATTTGTGTATATATTTGTGCAATTCTTTGAATCTCTCTTCCAATTCTCATTTGAAAATGGACACTAATCTTGAAAAATTGAAAAAGTATTTTCCCGCTCTGCCTCAGAATCCGATTACAAAAATTTACCGTGCTAGATGTGCAAGATTGAGATTGTTAATGAATCATGGAATTCCTGAAGATATTCGCTGTTTGGTTGAAGCAAAGGTCCGATTATCAGGTGAGTCCTCTAATTTCTTTATTTCACACATGCCTGGAATAGGTAAAAGCACTTTTACAAAGAAGCGTCGTGCAAAACGACTAGGAGTCTGTCATCGATGTGCTAGATGGACTTATAATACACAATGTCGTTCTTTAGGAATGGTATCTATAAACCGTGAAGATAAAATACAATTCATTAAGGATGGCCTGAGTAAGGAGTCTTTAGATAATCTTCTATTGACTCTTGAGACGCATCCTAGTGGAGATATGCATCGTGCAATTCATGGTTTATGGCCACTATTTCATAAAGAACATGATCGACTTAGTCTTGGGAATCTGACTAAAAAAGACCCTGTTTGCCAGTTTTTAAGAAAACTGGATGGGAAGCCTATCCCCGACCCATAAAGGGCGTTTAAGCCGTTCTTGGATGTAAAACCAAGGGAAGATGTGAGCCACAATCACAACTACCTGTACATACACATGTTTTTTTTCAAAAGTAAATAAATAAATAAATAAAAAGAGAGAGAGTGTGTGTGAAACTCCAGCTGGCCTACATATAGGTGTTATGATTGCCTTTCTAATTCCTCATCTATAAAACCCTCTTTTCCTTCCTTTCATTTCTACTCAACCCATACATTCAACAAATACAGAAGTGTGTAAAAATGGCAAGTTCCTTAAGTCATCAAATAAGAAATATTTGTGTTTTTGGTGGATCTAGTCCTGGGAAAGAAAAGGAGTTTTTAGAATCAACAAATCATCTTGGTCAGGTGCTAGCTGAGAGAAAGATTCATTTAGTGTATGGGGGAGGCAGTTTTGGGTTAATGGGAGGTGTGTCAATAGCTGCATTTTTAGGAGGTAGTCAAGTTTTAGGAGTCGTCCCTGAAGCTTTGGCACAAGGGGACATCATTGGAAAAACAATTGGAGAGGAACTTCAGGTCTCCACAATATCGGCTCGAATGAATGCAATGTTTAACCATGTTGATGCCTTCATTGCTTTACCAGGTGGTCTAGGCACATTGGAAGAGATCTTTCATATTTCCTCTTGGGCTCAATTGCACATTCACCATAAACCCATAGGTTTGTTAAATGTTAATGGTTATTATGATAAGTTGTTGTCTTTTCTTGATCATGCTGTGGAACAGGAATTTCTAACATCTTCTGCACGACAAATCATAATCTCTGCTACTACTGCTGAACAATTGATTGACCAACTACAATCTTTCATTCCTGTGATTGATCCTTCTATGAGTCGTATAAATTGGTCATCTACGGGAAGCCGTAAAAAGCTTAGATTGGATTTGAGCCTTCATTTGTGAATTTTTGTGTCTTTTGGTTTTATTATTGTGTTTTGTTATTTCTTATTTTTGTTTCAGTGTGTTTCAAGTTTTGTCAGTGTTCGTTATTTCAGGTGATATCTTCTATACTCTATCTTTCTACCTTAGAACATTGAGGACAATGTCTCGTTTTGGTTGGGGGGAGAGGGTAGTAGTTGATAAAAAAAAAAATTGTTTTCCATTTCATAAAGCATGTGCAAAATTGTTGTTACTAGGATGGTAGAGTAAAGGAGCTCTTTTGTTAAAGTGACTCTTGAGACACATCTTAGTAACCATTCTTAACAAGGTCTATTATAATACTTCTTGAAATATTCAGATTTACAAACTCTCGCATTATTATCACTTAATTCTGCTCATATACTCATTTAACATGTATTCTTAAACCTTAATTTTCACACACACACTTTAACATATGATTGTGGGTTGCACATTGGATTATTACATTATTTATGTTCTTTTGTTAAAGGTAACAACTAAGGGAAAGGGATAGTATATAATGTTTTTGAAAAACAAAAGAGCAAAAGCAAAAAAAAAGAAAAAAAGAAAAAAAATAATAATAATAAAAATATAGATAAATTTGGTTTTGTAGCCTCCTTAACCTAAGCAATTAAACCCGAACGGGTGTTTTAACACCTAATACCCTAAAGTCAACTGACTTGGGAGCTATTGGCCCAACGCTTGTTACATGGGTTGAGGAGAAAAGCTTAAGGAAATCAAACATTGCACTATCTACATATCAGTATCTGCAACCCGAGTTACTAAGCTCATAGGGGTGTCTTAACACCTAATGCCCTAAGACCAACTAGTCTGGGAGTCATTAACCGAAAGCTTGTTACATGGGTTAAAGATGCATGGTGTTTTAAGTTATATGTATATATAAAAAAATAAAAAAAATACAAAAATAATAATCTCAATCCAAGGAAGTTAACCTTAAACATTAGAACAAAAAATTTGTTTTCTTCCAAGAAAAGCCCCATAATTATGTGTTGATACATTGAGCACAAAAGAAAGGTTTATTAATATCTTGTTAAGTGGTATTGAGCAGATATATAAATTTTATGAATATCTTGTTAAGAGGTCAAAAGAAAGGTTTATTAATATCTTGTTAAGAGGTGTTGAGCAGGTATATAAATTTAACGAGAGTTTGTTTATCTAGATAGATTAATGGAAGTTAAATGATGAATACCTTGATTTGTGGAATTTGCAAATTGTTTTTCTTTTTTAATGCTTTGATTACTAGGGACTAGTAATAAACTAGTTAGGGGGTGTGATTAATACTTAAAAGTGCATTTTTATCAAGGTTTTATATCATCATTTTGCACTTGAAGTATCAATAACTCCTTAACTAAAGCATGTTTTAGAATAATATATCTAATAATATAAGATACCATTAATTTATGGTAAATGTTCATTTTAAATGCAGGCCTATCACATAAATGAAAGAATTGATTGATGAATTTAAGAACTAAAATTGGAAGGACAAAGAGATGGCCAAACTTATAAAAGAGATGTCGGTGCAATCCAAACCGGAACACTGTTCGGTAATTGGGTCATATCTAGAGTTGTAGATCTCAGATTTACGTCTACTTTATATGGATGGAAAGGTAAGACATAGGCCTACAACTTTCATAGGAGCCTAAGATCTAAAAAGGTCATTTTCAAGTCCAAATTATAGCAACAACAAAGAAGTCTGAATATGTCTTCCAGCCCAAGTACTGTTCAGTGTTTGGCCCATATATGGAGTTCTAGAAGTCCAAATGAGCTGAAGTTTTTACACAAGAAAGCTGAGACAATTTCCTACAACTTTCATGTTTTTGAGTGGGTCCAATTTTGACGTTATCAATGACATTTTGGGCAGATAAGAGAAGATAAGGATTGTCACCAAGTCAAGAGTTGGTCACCCACTCATCAATTAGTCATCAAATCAATAGATCCCAATTTTGGCCTATAAAAGGAGGCATTTGCCATGTATTTATGCATCTTGGTCTCCAGATCAAGATCATGCCCTTGCTTTCTTTCTTTGTATTTTTTGCAATGTTTATGCTTTGCTTTCATTAATATCAAGTTTATGCCTTTCATTTCCTTGCATTTACTTAGTTAACTTTAATCTTATTCATGTTCTTATTTTGTTTATTTATTTTTCTTTCTTTCATTATGTCTAGCTAAGTTAGTTATGTCAAGGCGAAAAGG
>NW_011500668.1:95749-98526 GCF_000495115.2 Populus euphratica | reverse complement strand
TTGTTATTTATAATTTGTACAATTAACCTCCCTGTGGTTCAACCCCGGTCTTGCCGGGTTATTTATTACTTCGACACTGCTACACTTGGGAGAAGACATCAATCTTTTAGTCGTGTCAACTATCATGTCCCTTTTTGGTGGTCTTGACTCCGCACGTGCATCTCAACAAATGGCTCTATTGGGCCCGGCTCACGTACAAGAGACGTAGCCTGTAATAAAAAAAATAATTAACAATAAATTATTTAATTATATATTTCATTTAAATTAATCTTACCATCTGTTTCGTATGTGTAGCAAACGAAACAAAGCTGCCGGTGTGCATTGTCATCGAGCCATGAATTGGTTGGTTTTGGCTGCTAGCACTGAATTGTGAGCATTGTTTGAAATGCTCAGACATCACGTGCTCAAGATATTGCAGCCATATATTTGTCGAGATATATATCGGTTTGAAATCCCTCCAAACCGCCACATCATTTTAGCCTTGTAGACCTTTATCTCTCGTGGTTTTTTTTTTTTGCTTTTATTTGTGTTTCATACCAAAAATCACGCAACCTACTTTCATAGTGAGAAATTAGATTTTAAAACATAAATTTTTTTCTAAAAGAATCTTATATTGTTTTCGATGTTACCTAGTTGCCGCATGACTTTCTCATACCATCCTCACAACAGTTTCATGCCCACTGTCCCAGTCAAATTTATCCTGTGTATAAGTAAATAATTTTAAATAAAAATAATAATTTATTTACAATTATATTAATAATTTATTAGAAATAAGTTGGAAATTAGAAATTAACACCAGCCTTAAATCTGTCAAACCATGCATCGATTTGAGGTATTCATTTAGGATGTCTGGATACCTAACTCCATTGAAATATTGGAATCTCCATCGATGATTTAAGCCCTGATGATATTACTCAAGTGACCTCAATATTTGTGAACCTAAAAATAAATTAAATTAATAAAATATTGATTAGTTGTTCATAAATTATGTTATAATTTAAAAAAAACTAAAACCTTAACAAACTTATATTGAAAGGTCGTCCTTTCACTATGCCTTGTACTTGCAAGTGAATTGATTTCACTATGAAGGCACACCGCCTCTGCACTATGAAACCACGTTACAATAGGCAGCGTCAGCAGACAATGCTAGTGCCTCTTCTTAACAGGCACGTAAAGATATGTCATTTTCCCTGCTAGAAGAATTAGTTGCGACCATACGTGAGAGACAAGCTGTGGATTTCATTCTACACATCTATATAATTTTATATGAATAATTATATAATTAAATTTGAATGATAAAAAAAAATCGGTAGCACCTCCCCTATATTGGAGACTACCCAAACTTTTCAAACCTGCAAATATTGACAATAACCACAACCAATTGACCCCATCTACACAAATCTTGTATATAACACAACATCTATACAAATAACATCCATACTATTTACAAGGTAAATTCAACAATAACAATTAAAATTCTATAAATTATTCAATTATTATGGAAATACAAACAATAAAATATATTCAAAAAAATAAAAAAAAACTCTTAACTAACAATTAAAATTAATGAAAATAATTAAACACAAATCACGCAATAATTGAGTAAAATTGAGAGAAAATAATTAAATTTATTCCAGCATATTCAATTACTAATTACAAGGTAAATTCAATATTAACAATTACAATTTAACAAATTATTCAATTATTATGGCAATACAAACAATAAAATATTGCTAATAAATTAAAAAAAAACTTTAGACTAACAATTAAAATTACATGAAATAATTAAACAGAAATCATGCAATAATAGAGTAAAATTTCTAATTATTCCAACATATTCAATTACTAATTATAAGGTAAATTCAACATTAACAATTACAATTCAAAAAATTATTCAATTATTATGGCAATACAAACAATAAAATATATTCAATAAATTAAAAAAAAAACTATAGACTTTAGGAATGAAATATGCTTACTTTAATGATGTGTTTATTTCAAGACTTTATGATCTACATTATAAAAATACACCAAAACAAAAAACATAACAAAAAAAACAATAGCTAAAACAAAGAAAAAAGATCCTTAAAGTAAAATAAAGTAGAGGAAATACATGCCTTTTAATTTGATGAAGATTCAAGTAGAGATTACAAGCAAAACAAACAAAAGTCTTGAAGAAAATGAGAGGAAAAAAATAAAAAATGAAAGGGGAATAATGGACCAGATGAAAAAAAAAGCACTGAAGGGAGGTCGCTGAGATTTATAACGCAGTTTTGCTTACGGAAATTAAAAAAATATATAAATGTAAATTATTTTGTCGATAACATTTTGAAAATCCATCGGTAACTTTTGAATTTCGCACCATCATTTTTAATTATCCTCCATGTTTTTCGTAGTCCATCGGTAATTTTGTTCGCAATTACACGCGACTAGAGACGCATTTAATGGCTCGCCCTTTGGAATTCGCACCATCCGTTAATGATTTTGTTGGTAATTTTAACCTGTCAACAACATACCGACAGCCTAGAATCCATCCATAAAATTGTTGATGATGGTTGTGGCATTTCTAGTGACACTACTATGAAATGTCAATGAATTGGAATCCCTCCGCATAGTCATCGGTGATCAAATGGCTACTGATTAGTACTTAAAAGTGCATTTTTCTCATGGTTTTATATCATCATTTTGCACTTGAAGTATCAATAACTCCTTAACCAAAGCATGTTTTATAATAATATATCTAATAATATAAGATACATTTAATTTGTGGTAAATGT
>NW_011500668.1:84481-91076 GCF_000495115.2 Populus euphratica | reverse complement strand
GTAGTAGTAGTAGTAGTAGTAGTAGTAGTAGTAGTAGTAGTAGTAGTAGTAGTAGTAGTAGTAATAATAATAAAGAAAGAGAAGAAGAAGAAGATGATGAGAACTTGGAGATGGAAAGTTAATGTAAGGATTGAAAGAGAGAAACATAAATAAACAAGATAAGAACATAAATAAAATAAAAGTTAACTAAGTAAAGGAAAGAAAATGAAAGGCATAAAAAAGATATTAATGAAAGCAAAACTTAAGCATTATAAAAATACAAAGAGAGAAAGCAAAAACATGATCTTGATTTGGAAACAAGATGCCTAAATGCATGGAAAATGACTCCTTTTATAGGCCAAAATTTAGAACTATTGATTTCATTACTAACTCATGAGTGGGTGGCCAACTCTTAATTTAGTGACAATCCTTATCTTCTTTTGATTGAATAAAACATCATCTTCAGAATTTGAACCAGACCTCCACATGAAAGTTATAGGAAATTATCTCAACTTTCTAGAAAAAAACATTGAGGTCATTTGGACTTCTAAAACTCGAGTTATAGGTTGAACATTGAATAGTGTCTAGGCTACAGGACAGATTTGGACTTCTTTGTTTTTGCTACAATTTGGACTTGAAAATGGCCTTATTAAAATCAGACCTCCACATGAAAGTTGTAGACCTATGTCTTACCTTTTCATCCATATAAAGTAGACCTTAATCTGATATCTACAGCTCTAGATATGGCTCAATTACCGAACAGTGTTCTAGTTTGGACAGCACCAGTATCTCTTTTCTAAGTGTGGCCATCTCTTTGTCCTTTCAATTTCAGTACTTAAACTCATCAATCAATCCTTTCATTTATGCGATAGGCATGCATTTAAGATGAACATTTACCATAAATTAAAGGTATCTTATATTATTAGATATGTTATTATAAAACATGCTTTAGTTAAGGAGTTATTAATACTTCAAGTACAAAATGATGATATAAAACCTTAATAAAAATGCACTTTTATGTACTAATCAACAAGCTGATAAATTTTAGACACCATAATCAAAACTTAGATTTTATGAGACAAAACAATGCAACCTACTTTAGGTAGGGGCATTTTTGGGGTGCTAATACGTTTCTTTTATACAACTAGTCTCTTTACCCGATCTCTAAAACCAGTTAGGGTTTCAAGTGACCAAAATACTAGGTGGCGATTCTCATTCCAATTTTTTACTGATAATTCCTTGTCTCTTCATATTTTTCCAAAGATACACCATTTTATTTTTCTTGGAGGGTGAACGATCATCGCGAGGTCACACACATGCTACTATAGTCATTGAAGATTTCCATGCCTGATTCATGCATCATCGTTAACAACAGATCCAAAGCAAGGTAGCCATCATCTCATGTCAAGGAAATATACATCCAAAGCCTGAGCATGGTATGGCAAAACTACCTGATAGTCATATGCATTTTTATTTTCATAAGACATAAAAAAAGATGAAGGAAAACCTATGACCCCTATACTTATCAACATCTTTTTCCTTGGGTAATAGCATTTAATAGTTGAGAATAATTGGGAGGTATGTGTATGTGTGTATGTGTGTGTGTGTCGGGCAATATACAATAGCAATGGTAGGGATTACCACAGCTAGGTAGCGGTGGATATGGGCTGAGCTATCTAGTTAGATTTTGCAAGTGGAAACACATTTTCATGAAAACAAACATGACAGGAGATATATATACATTAAGACATTAAATCAAGACAACGATAAGCAAGATGAGAGGAACTATATCCTAAAAACACACATGGAAAGGAACGAAAATCCAACTTATGAGCATGGTATGGATGCAAAAAAGAAAAACAAAGACACCTAAAAGCACACAGAAAATCATAATTAGGAATACGATTAAACAAACATTCAAAAGAAGACTGATTTTGGAGGATAAGAGTGGGCCTGCGATTGATGAGATATACTAATGATTCAAATACATAATTCCAAAATCATAACAGGGCACTACATTGTCCTAGGAGGGTAAGACCTGTTTCAACAATATGATGATGGTGACACTTAACACTACCATTTTGCTTATGTGTACGAGGAAAAATTAATCAGTGATGAATACCAATAGTTTGAAAGAAACTGTTTAACTTGCGATATTCACCACCCTAATCAATTTGAACAGTTTTAATTTTATGGGAAAACTGACGCTCAACAAGCAATTAGAAACATTGAAATATAGAAAATACATCTAATTTGACAACAAGAGGATAATACCAGATATATTTTATATGTGCATCGATAAAGATAAAAAAGTAACGAAAACCATCAGAATGAAACATAGGAGTAGGGCCCCTGATGTAACCATATTATTCGATAGTTTCACCCACTTTTACCTAATCTTTTGTCCATGTTTTATATGTAAAATGCCTTGATATTATTTGTTTTATGTTTTGAAGGCACTTTTGGATGAAAAATGCAAAAAGGAGTAAATTGGAGATAATTGGCAGATTTGACGTTCAGTCGATGTTTTGTGCAGAGCGTGAGTTCTAGAGATCAAAATGAAGTGATTCCAGTGGCTCTAAAAAGCTAACATCCATACCTTTCTGGAAATGTAATGCAAGAAAAATAAGAAGAGGAAGATCATGGAAATCACATCCTTCAAAGTCAAATCTCGCATTCTGCCACTGTTGACCTTTGTCCATTCAAAATTCCATATATGGAGCTATAGAGGTCCAATTGATGCAAACTCAATGTTTTTAGATTCCTGACGCAAAGGCCTAGAAACGCTCCAACTTTCAGCCAAAAATGATGTCAGATGAGGGAAAGGTGGTAGCAACTAGAAGTGAAGAAACACAAACTCTCCTCTCTACATACTAGAAATAATGCTTTCTTTTATCTTTAGGAGTAGTTGTTCAATAGATATGCAAGGCTAAGCTCTTTTCTTGGTTGCAAGGACGCAGAAACTTTCAGATTTCAAGAACTGTGAGATTTATTCTTCATTTATTTTCAGTTTGTATTATGAATGAGTATGATTGTTTTCCTATGCATGTTTTCTATGATTGTTGTTGATAATTGCTAGAGCGGACTCTAAGTTATTATTGTGAACAATCTATTGCTAAGTTTGGTATCAAAACCGGAGTTAGGGTATATAAACTTGTGAAGCAACTAAGCTTGATAATTGTGGCGGAACTACGTTATTAAACTTAGGGAAAACATTCGATCAAAGCAACACAAGCAGACAACTTGGTTGTTAAGATTAATGAATTTATCTAGATCTTAAGGCTGCCATTAGATTAAATCATTAGTGCGGACACTGTGATTATTTGTTGGTTAGGGCTAGTTATACGGCGGATCCGTTAATTAACCAAAGTTAAGAAAAGATAAAAATTCAGAATATAAACTGGAGTTTCGTTTCAAGGATCGGTTCTGATTTCTGTAGGTGGATGTGTGCTTGTGACCAAGGTTTGTTTTCTTGATAAATTTCAGTTTTAATTGATTGTGTTCACTAGTTTAATTTCTTCCATAGTTTAGATTATCACAAATCAAAACCCCCCAATTGTATAACGTATAGCATAAAAATCTAAACTAAATCTTCCTTGTGGGATCGATTCCTTGCTTGCTCTATACTATCTTGTGTGTTTTAAGCTAGGGTAATTAATTTGTGCGATCGCGACATCGCAACAGCCCCAAACATCACTAAATATTAAATCAAGTGGAGCAGAAGCTTTATGACCCGTAGATCGTAAAGACAAATGCAAAGACTTGCCAAGCGAACACGCTTGACATTGAACAAGAGACCGCCTAGAAGTACATATTATTTTATTTTTGGAAACTAACACATTGAAAATATGGGAAGTAGAATGACCTAATCAATAATGCCATATATCAACAGTCATAAAGACACAAGGAGACCAATATGCTTGAGGAATAGCAATGGCAGAAGACTGAGAAAGAATATATAGACCATCATTGCTTTGACCAGAAAGGAGTACTACTTTAGTGGTGAGATCTTTTACATAAAACACAGAGACATGAAATTCAAAATAAACATTATTATCATGAGAAATTTTTTAAGCAGATAGCAATGGTTTGATAATATGAGGAACATGAAATAAAGGTGTGTTTAAGGGAATATAACATGGCATGCCTAACATGAGATATGGAAAGACCTTTACCGTCACCAATATGCAAGTGATTATTACCAAGATAAGGAACAGAATCGGTCAAAACTGCAAGATTAGGAGTAACATGTTGGTTCGCACTAGTATTTGGGAACCAATTTTATGCAAAAATAGAACCAATAGTATGATGTGTACAGGGCTAGTGGTGGCTGCTACGAAACTGGGCACATTGAAGGGCGATGTGGCTGAAGGCAAAGCAAAACTAACACTTGACAACCTGCTCAAAACACTAGGGAGAAGGCCACTGCCCAGAACTAGCAGACCGTCTGGTCTACTACTAGTTACTCTACTTTCAGTTTGTAGAGGCATTAGAATTAACATCATAAAAATTAGATATGTGCTGGCTGTTATACCAACTATTGTTGGGGCATTATGAGTAGCGTGAGTGGCCTCTATTACGATTGAAATCAGACTAGTGCTGATGTTGGGCAAGGTGAGCAGAGGGCAACATAGAAGGTATGGGTAGTAGAGGTAGATTTGTAGTCATGGCTGGAAGAGAATACTAATATGATCAAAAGATTGATGTCTTCTCCCAAGTGCAGGACTATCGAGGTAAAAAATAACCCGACAAGACAAGAGCCGAACCACAGGGAGGTTAATTATATAAATTATAAACAACAATAACACAACAATAACAATAATAATAACAGTAGTGGTGGTGGTGGTGGTGGTAATAATGGTAAAGAAGAAGAAGAAGTTGATGAGAGCTTTGAGATGGAAGATCAATGTAAGGATTAAACAATGATAACAACAAATGTCAAGGTTAGAGGATCCACTAATGGTATGTCAAACAAGTATAGTATAAGCTCTTATTATTCAATTTGAAACCATACACAAAGGAGGTTCCAATCAAGTTATAAATTATTAACATGATTACATTAGTTATCTTATTTGATTATTTATAATTGTTGTTTATAATTTGTACAATTAACCTCCCTGTGGTTCGACCCCGGTCTTGCCGGGTTATTTATTACTTCGACACTCCTGCACTTGGGAGAAGACATCAACCTTTTAGTCGTGTCAAATGCCTCCTTTTATAGGCCAAAATTGGGAACTATTGATTTGATGACTAATTGATGAGTGGGTAGCCAATTCTTGACTTGGTAACAATCCTTATCTTCTCTTCTCTGCCCAAAATGTCATTGATAATGTCAAAACTGAATCCAATTGAAACATGAAAGTTCCAGGAAATTGTCTCAGCTTTCTAGGAAACAAAAATCAAGGTCATTTGGACTTCTAGAACTCCAGATACAAGCCAAAAACTAAACAATATTCGGGTTGCAGGATAGATTCAAACTTTTTTGTTGTTGCTACAATTTGGACTTGAAAATGGCCTTCTTAAATCTTGGACTCCATTAAAGTTATATGCATATGTCTTACCTTTTCATCCATATAAAGTAGACTTAAATCCAAGATCTACAGCTCCAGATATGACCCAATTACCGAAAAGAGTTCTGGTTTGGATTGCACTAGCTTCTCTTTTCTAAGTTTGGCCATCTCTTTGTCCTTTTAATTTCAATTCTTAAACTCATCAATTAATCCTTTCATTTATGTAATAGGTCTGCATTTAAAATGAATATTTATCACAAATTAAAGGTATCTTATATTATTAGATATGTTATTACAAAACATGCTTTAGTTAAGGAGTTATTGATACTTCAAGTGCAAAATAATGATATAAAACCTTGATAAAAATGCACTTTTAAGTACTAATCACACCCCAACCAGCTTATTACTAGTCCCTAGTAATCAAAGTGTTAAAATAGAAAAATAATTTGTAAATTCAATAAAGCAAGATATTCATCATTCAACTTCCATTTCTCTATCCAAATAAACAAGCTCTCATTAAATTTATATATCTGCTCAATACCTCTTAAATAAGATATTAATAAACCTTTCTTTTATGCTCAATAATATCAACACATAGTTATGGGGTTTTACTTGGAAGAAAACAAAATTTTTGTTCTAATGTTTAAGGTTAACTTAAAACACAATGCATCTTTAACCCATGTAACAAGCTTTCGGCTAATGACTCCTATACTAGTTGGTCTTAGGGCTTTAGGTGTTGAAACACCTCTACGAGCTTAGTAACTCGAGTTGCAGGTACTGATATGTAGATAGTACAATGTTTGATTCCCTTAAGCTTTTCTCCTCAACCTATATAATAAGTGTTGGTTTAATAGCTCCTAAGTCAGTTGGCTTTAGGGTATTAGGTGTTAAAACACCCTTTTGGGCTTAATTGTTTAGGTTTAGGAGGCTACGAAACGAAACTTATCTACATTTTTATTGTCATCTTTTTTTTTGTTTTTTTTTTCAAATTATATACTACCCCTTTCCCTTAGTTGTTACCTTTAACAAAAGAACATAAATAATGTAATAATCCAATATGCAACCCACAATCATATGTTAAAATGTGTGTGTGTAAATTAAGGTTT
>NW_011500668.1:81166-84235 GCF_000495115.2 Populus euphratica | reverse complement strand
TATAGTTCCTCTCCAATTGTTTTTCCAATGATGTCCTCTTATGCTAAAGCTTTCGAGATGACCCCCAAAACTTGACTACTTCCTAAAAATGCAGCTATTGACACAACTCCTATTAACCCAAAACTGCCTCCACTATACACTAAATAAATCTTTCTCTTAGCTAGCACCTGACCAAGATGATTTGTTGATTCTGAAAACTCCTTTTCTTTCCTAGGACTAGATCCACCGAAAACACAAACATTTCTTATGTGATGACTTGAGGAACTTGTCATTTCTACACACTTCTATATTTGTTGAATGTATGGGTTAAGTAGAAATGAAAGGAAGGAAGAGGGGATTTTATAGATAAAAGATTAAAAAGACAATTATACCACCTATATGTAGGCCAACTGGAGTCTCACACTCTCTCTCTTTATTTATTTATTTTAAAAAAAACATGTGTATGTACAAGTAGTTATGATTATGGCTCACATCTTCCCTTGGTTTTATTACTAGGTGGTGAATTTATTTTTTTCCTTTCAATTTTGAAGAGTCTTGCATTCATCACGATTTGATAACTTTTGCAGGCTTGTGCAAGTTTCAAGCTTAAAGGGCTTTAACTTGAGGAGGTGTGTTAGAGAATAATATAAATCATATCTTGGGCCCTAATCTAACAACTTAAGCTATTGGGTTAAGATGGTTCTTTAACATGATATCAGAGGCTCAATGACCAAATGGTCACGAGTTCGAATTTCATTATCCCTATTTATTTGATAAAAAATAAGTATAAGTTAATGTAAGCCTGTGCAAGTTTCAAACTTAAAAGACTTTCACTTGGGGGGTGTGTTAAAGAATAATGTAAATCATATCTTGAAACCTCACGTAACATTTTAAGCTATTAAGTTAAGGCTATTTTGATAATTTTGGCTCTTTCGATAATTTTGAAGAGTGTTGCATTCATCACTGCTCGTTTATTGCTGCTGCTAGAGGAAACTACCATTGTTGGCTGTTTAGTAGTTTGCTTTCTCATTAATTGAGATATGTAGTTAGTCACTTGTCAAACAAGGGACCAGAGTTACATTCATTAGTCAATTGGGTGTTGCTTTCATTTGACGTGAAAAGCAAGGCGTTCCTCTAATTACCTGTTTACTATTTTGCTTTCTCATCAATTGAGATATCTAGTTATTCACTTGTGATTCAAACCAAGGGCATTTGTATACTTTCATTGGGTTTTCTTTTTTTCAGGGTGGTTTATTTCCAATGTCATAATTCAATAAATATAAATAATATTTTAAAAAATAGCTAATGAGTGCAAGTTAATGTGTGGGCGTCCCTGTGCACTTCAGGTTGCACGTGTAGGGATGTTTGTTGACCAATTGCCATCGTGGATGAAGCAACGCATGTGGCAGATAGTTTTTTGGTTTGATGCCAACAAACTTTTCTTTTTCTTTTTATTTCCTCTCCTTGATTTTCATGTGTTCCACTTCAAAATTTTAAAGCATGCCTTTAATTTATTATTCCTTTAAATTTGATTCTTATTCTTTTGTTTATTATTTATTTTATTTGGAATAATTTGTAAAATTGGAATTCTTTGACAATTTTTTCCATTTTCATGTTTTTTAAATAATGTCTCACAATCAAAATAACATTATCAAACTTGTGGATTTGGAATAATTCTAGAGTTACATTCGTTCCAGAAGCAGGGATAATTTGGGAGAGTGTCACATTCCCATTACAAGATTTCACAGTTTTACATACAGAAATATTCCATCGATCTATGATTCAGAGTTTGTTAGTAATTTTTATATCGACACCATTATCGATGGAAAACATTCATCGGCTTTCCTTTCATCAGTAATACCTAATTTCATCGCTAAGTCGATTGGTAGAAAAAACAATTGCCGATGGTTTTATAGAAGAAAATTGAGCACCAAACAAAAAAAATTCTCGCTTGAAATATACTGATGGATGTATTTCGTCGTTGATATTAGCATATCCAATAAATATTTTCAGCTCTCGTTTAAATGCCGATTGACTATATCCCTCTGTAAATTTGTTAGTGAGTGGTGAAATTCCAATAGAATTTATCCATTTATAAATTCATCGGTGATTGTGAAAGCTATAGTGAAATGCTGATGAAAACACTCTATCGATAAAGTCGTTGGTGATATTGGCATTTAATGCCGACAGATACAATCCATTTGTAAATCCCTTAGTAATTATTTTTAAATATTTTTAAAAAAATTATTTAGAATAAATAATATAAAATTATATATATTAATAGTAAAAAAAAAATTATGAAAATAATTTTTTTATTACACATCGAAAACAAAAAAAAAAGTTAAATAATATTCATTCCAAATTGAATGTGTTTCAAAAAAAATTAAATTAACGTAATGGCAGAGCTGGAGGAGGAGGAGGAGGTTGGTTGTTATATGACCAAAAAGGAGGCGCACATGTATTACTACTTTGTGAAGCCATGTTTATGACCATTTAGCAAATTTGTTCATAATTTGTTGAGAGTTGCTCATATTTCTAGGTGAGATGAGCCATGTGTTGTTCATAAGTCGTCGATAAGTGCTTGTATTTTTCGGTGAGTTGAGCCATGTGTTGCTGCAAGGCCATGAACTCCTTAGATTGGGTGCTCAATACTAATTGGAAGTTCCCAATGGTTGAGACACTATGGGTCACCCGAAAGTTCTTGGAAATAGTGTTGGAAAACTTGTATACCAGATTTTTCTCAGGTCCACTAGATGATCCTACGTGCATCCACAAATCCAGATCATAATCTGGATGGGTCAAAGGATTGTCCCCATATCTCTACCTCAACTAGCTATTATAGGTCTCCTGAAAATGAAAAAAGCAATCATTATATTCAATTCATTAAAAATAATAACTTACAAAAGAAAATGGTTTAACAACCACGGCACAAATTGTCGAGCACAGTTGTCAAAAAACTATTGATTAATACTTAAAAGTGCATTTTTATCAAGGTTTTATATCATCATTTTGCACTTGAAGTATCAATAACTCCTTAACTAAAGCATGTTTTATAATAATATATCTAAAAATATAAGATACCTTTAATTT
>NW_011500668.1:80780-80948 GCF_000495115.2 Populus euphratica | reverse complement strand
AGATCTAAAAAGGTCATTTTCAAGTCCAAATTATAGCAACAACAAAGAAGTCCAAATTTGTTTTCCACCCCGAGCACTGTTCGGTGTTTGGCCCATATCTGGAGTTCTAAACGTCCAAATGAGCTGAATTTTTTATACAAGAAAGCTGAGACAATTTCCTACAACTTT
>NW_011500668.1:71499-74275 GCF_000495115.2 Populus euphratica | reverse complement strand
TTGTTATTTATAATTTGTACAATTAACCTCCCTGTGGTTCAACCCCGGTCTTGCCGGGTTATTTATTACTTCGACACTGCTACACTTGGGAGAAGACATCAATCTTTTAGTCGTGTCAACTATCATGTCCCTTTTTGGTGGTCTTGACTCCGCACGTGCATCTCAACAAATGGCTCTATTGGGCCCGGCTCACGTACAAGAGACGTAGCCTGTAATAAAAAAAATAATTAACAATAAATTATTTAATTATATATTTCATTTAAATTAATCTTACCATCTGTTTCGTATGTGTAGCAAACGAAACAAAGCTGCCGGTGTGCATTGTCATCGAGCCATGAATTGGTTGGTTTTGGCTGCTAGCACTGAATTGTGAGCATTGTTTGAAATGCTCAGACATCACGTGCTCAAGATATTGCAGCCATATATTTGTCGAGATATATATCGGTTTGAAATCCCTCCAAACCGCCACATCATTTTAGCCTTGTAGACCTTTATCTCTCGTGGTTTTTTTTTTTTGCTTTTATTTGTGTTTCATACCAAAAATCACGCAACCTACTTTCATAGTGAGAAATTAGATTTTAAAACATAAATTTTTTTCTAAAAGAATCTTATATTGTTTTCGATGTTACCTAGTTGCCGCATGACTTTCTCATACCATCCTCACAACAGTTTCATGCCCACTGTCCCAGTCAAATTTATCCTGTGTATAAGTAAATAATTTTAAATAAAAATAATAATTTATTTACAATTATATTAATAATTTATTAGAAATAAGTTGGAAATTAGAAATTAACACCAGCCTTAAATCTGTCAAACCATGCATCGATTTCAGGTATTCATTTAGGATGTCTGGATACCTAACTCCATTGAAATATTGGAATCTCCATCGATGATTTAAGCCCTGATGATATTACTCAAGTGACCTCAATATTTGTGAACCTAAAAATAAATTAAATTAATAAAATATTGATTAGTTGTTCATAAATTATGTTATAATTTAAAAAAAACTAAAACCTTAACAAACTTATATTGAAAGGTCGTCCTTTCACTATGCCTTGTACTTGCAAGTGAATTGATTTCACTATGAAGGCACACCGCCTCTGCACTATGAAACCACGTTACAATAGGCAGCGTCAGCAGACAATGCTAGTGCCTCTTCTTAACAGGCACGTAAAGATATGTCATTTTCCCTGCTAGAAGAATTAGTTGCGACCATACGTGAGAGACAAGCTGTGGATTTCATTCTACACATCTATATAATTTTATATGAATAATTATATAATTAAATTTGAATGATAAAAAAAAATCGGTAGCACCTCCCCTATATTGGAGACTACCCAAACTTTTCAAACCTGCAAATATTGACAATAACCACAACCAATTGACCCCATCTACACAAATCTTGTATATAACACAACATCTATACAAATAACATCCATACTATTTACAAGGTAAATTCAACAATAACAATTAAAATTCTATAAATTATTCAATTATTATGGAAATACAAACAATAAAATATATTCAAAAAAATAAAAAAAACTCTTAACTAACAATTAAAATTAATGAAAATAATTAAACACAAATCACGCAATAATTGAGTAAAATTGAGAGAAAATAATTAAATTTATTCCAGCATATTCAATTACTAATTACAAGGTAAATTCAATATTAACAATTACAATTTAACAAATTATTCAATTATTATGGCAATACAAACAATAAAATATTGCTAATAAATTAAAAAAAAACTTTAGACTAACAATTAAAATTACATGAAATAATTAAACAGAAATCATGCAATAATAGAGTAAAATTTCTAATTATTCCAACATATTCAATTACTAATTATAAGGTAAATTCAACATTAACAATTACAATTCAACAAATTATTCAATTATTATGGCAATACAAACAATAAAATATATTCAATAAATTAAAAAAAAAACTATAGACTTTAGGAATGAAATATGCTTACTTTAATGATGTGTTTATTTCAAGACTTTATGATCTACATTATAAAAATACACCAAAACAAAAAACATAACAAAAAAAACAATAGCTAAAACAAAGAAAAAAGATCCTTAAAGTAAAATAAAGTAGAGGAAATACATGCCTTTTAATTTGATGAAGATTCAAGTAGAGATTACAAGCAAAACAAACAAAAGTCTTGAAGAAAATGAGAGGAAAAAAATAAAAAATGAAAGGGGAATAATGGACCAGATGAAAAAAAAAGCACTGAAGGGAGGTCGCTGAGATTTATAACGCAGTTTTGCTTACGGAAATTAAAAAAATATATAAATGTAAATTATTTTGTCGATAACATTTTGAAAATCCATCGGTAACTTTTGAATTTCGCACCATCATTTTTAATTATCCTCCATGTTTTTCGTAGTCCATCGGTAATTTTGTTCGCAATTACACGCGGCTAGAGACGCATTTAATGGCTCGCCCTTTGGAATTCGCACCATCCGTTAATGATTTTGTTGGTAATTTTAACCTGTCAACAACATACCGACAGCCTAGAATCCATCCATAAAATTGTTGATGATGGTTGTGGCATTTCTAGTGACACTACTATGAAATGTCAATGAATTGGAATCCCTCCGCATAGTCATCGGTGATCAAATGGCTACTGATTAGTACTTAAAAGTGCATTTTTCTCATGGTTTTATATCATCATTTTGCACTTGAAGTATCAATAACTCCTTAACCAAAGCATGTTTTATAATAATATATCTAATAATATAAGATACATTTAATTTGTGGTAAATGT
>NW_011500668.1:62641-64162 GCF_000495115.2 Populus euphratica | reverse complement strand
TTTATAATTTGTACAATTAATCTCCCTGTGGTTCGACCCCGGTCTTGCCGGGTTATTTATTACTTCGACACTCCTGCACTTGGGAGAAGACATCAATCTTTTCGTCGTGTCAGCTACTGTGAAATACTAAAGGACTAGAATCTGTCCACAAAGTCGTCGATGATAAAATCACTATTGTGAACTGCTGATGGACTTGAATCCATCCGCAATGTTGTCGGTGATAAAATCGCTACTATGAAATGCCAACGAACTGGAATCCATTGGTGTAGAAGAAGGATGATGTTTGTATTACCTTCTTGCAAACATTTAAATGATAAATTATCCATTGCACTAAACAATAATAACAATTCTTAAACAATACAAACTTATAAAATAAATATTTCATCTTACAAAATATATCATATAGAATATATATTACATGAAAAAATATTTTACACATGGCTTCATTTTAATAATTAGTCAGAATTTTCATATTCTTCGTCATCAATTGAATAGTCATCACTTTCATCGAAATCTTCAATATAGATATCATCATCTTCATCGATATTTGCATGTCTGCTAGAGCTCAAAACAACATTCAACTCCTCTGCGTCAACATCAATAAAACTATCATCGAAAACATAAAAATTTAAATTTTTTTCCAAGTTAATTGAAGGAGCAACTTGATATAGCTCAAGCAACTCACTAACTTGAAAGACTTCATCTTGCATACTTGTATCTTCATTCTCATCCTGAATAACCTTAACACGACCCCTAGGTTTCATTTTTAAAATGGATAACCAATCAACTATTGATTGATCCTTTCTAAAAGAAGGGGTGTATGTGGAATAAACTTGTTGACATTGCTTTGTGAAAACAAAGACATCATTTATGTTGTGCAGTCTAGCTTTTGAGTTGATTTCAACCGGACCATAGTGCGGATCAACTTTGATTCCTCTATTAGTCGTGTCATAATAATAGCATTTGAATAAAAACACTCTATTATGTTCGCTATGATATTGCAGTTCGATGACCTCTTCTAATCTATTATAGTAGTCAATTTCTAACTCACTATTAGTCGATCCCTTAACACAAACACTGTTGTTGTATGTCTTTCTTCCATGCTACTCTTCAGTATGGAACATATATCCATTGAAAAAATACTCATTGTAGCAGTTAACGTTTCTTTTAGGGCCTAGGCTTAGTGAAGACAATGACTTAGCAGCACTCCTTCCTATTTGATAAACCTTGTATGTAATGTACATCTATAAATAGTAAACGAGAATCTCATAACAACATGCATACAATAATTTTGCAAGTGATAATGAGTTTGTGATAGTACTTACATGTGTTCTGAACCACATGGCAAATTTTTCATCTTGTAATTTGATTAATACTTAAAAGTGTATTTTTATCAAGGTTTTCATTTTTGCACTTGAAGTATCAATAACTCCTTAACTAAAACATGTTTTATAATAAAATATCTAATAATATAAGATACCTTTAATTTATGGTAAATGTTCATTTTAAATGCAGGCCTAT
>NW_011500668.1:60026-60123 GCF_000495115.2 Populus euphratica | reverse complement strand
AGCATCAAACAAGTATACAAATATACCTATTATTTGGGCTAAGATTGATATTGAAACCTTGAGTGTTTAATGGTTGAAGTTTGCACACAACATAAGG
>NW_011500668.1:51904-59837 GCF_000495115.2 Populus euphratica | reverse complement strand
TATTATTATTATTATTATTATTATTATTATTGTTATTGTTATTATTATTATTGTTATTATTGTTATTCTTGTTATTGTTGTTTATAATTGTTATTTATAATTTGTACAATTAACCTCCCTGTGGTTCGACCCCGGTCTTGCCGGGTTATTTATTACTTCGACACTCCTGCACTTGGGAGAAGACATCAATCTTTTCGTCGTGTCAAGTTTTTGGCGCCGTTGCCGGGGAGGTAAGTTCTTGTATAAATTATAGTATTTATTTTATTTTCTCTTTTCACTTTTCTTGTATATAACTTTGTTTCTTTTCTTTTGTTTCTTTTTATTTTGTTTTCTTCCTCCTTCTTTTGCTTTCTTCTTCTTTTTTATTTTATTCCTACACGTGCATGAGCATGTCGTCACGTACATCAAGTGGTAGACTTTGTAGGGTATCCTCATCATTTTCAGAAAATATGGCCGAAGAAGATAATCAATCACTTCATAATGAAAATAATGAGAATAACCGTGCTAGAACACTTAGAGACCACATGAATCCCACAAGAACAAGTGCACCATCATGCATAGTTTTTCCTCCTGATGCATCTCATTTTAATTTTAAACCAGGTATTATTCAACTTTTACCTTCTTTTCATGGTTTGGAATTGGAAAATCCATACTTGCATTTAAGGGAATTTGAGGAGGTCTGCAACACATATAATAATTTAAATTGTAGCATGAACACCATCAGATTAAAGCTTTTTCCTTTTTCATTAAAAGATAAAGCTAAAACATGGCTACAAAATTTAAGACCAGGATCCATTCGTGCTTGGGATGAAATGCAACAACAATTTTTAAAGATGTTTTTCCCATCTCATAGAACAAACTCTTTCAAAAGACAAATCACTACTTTCACTCAAAAACCAGGAGAAACATTTTACCAATGTTGGGATAGGTATCGAGACTTGCCAAATACTTGCCATCATCATGATTTCGAAACATTGAGATTGGTTTCACATTTTTATGAAGGGTTAACAACTAGAGATAGGCAAATGGTTGAATTGATGTGCAATGGAACTTTTGAACATAAAGATCTTGATGAAGCAATGGATGGAAAGCTGAAAATGCTAAAAATTGGAACACCGTTATTTTTTACTTCGACACTCCTGCACTTGGGAGAAGACATCAATCTTTTAGTCGTGTCAAGAATTAACTAGGGTAACTTGAAAAATTAAAAATAAATCAAGGGAAAATTTCACACCTAAGGCTAGGCATATGAGGACTTTTGAGAAATGAAAATATTGATTTAAATTTTATGGTATTGTATGTTTATGTGATGTGTTGGTTTGAGAAATTATAATTAAAAAAGATGTTTGGTTGAATGTTTGTTTTGGGAAATTATGGATATCAAAATTAGATGATGTTAAATGTTTGTAAATCAATGTTAAAGCCTTAATATCTCAATGCAAATAGTTAAATTGTTGGATGAAGGAATGAATGACATGTATAGAAGTTGAAAAATTATTTCGTCCACATTTAACTAGTGTTTTGCCCATGTTTTATATATAAAATGCCTTCATATTCTTTGTTTTATGTTTTGAAAACACTTTTGAATGAAAGATGCAAAAATAAGTAAATTAGAGGTAATTGACAAATTTGACCTTTAGTCGATGTTTTATGCACGGCATAAGCTCTAGAAGTTGAAATGAAGTGATTCTAGTATGGCATAAGCTCTAGAAGTTGAAATCAAGTGATTCTAGTGGCATTAAAAAGCTAACGTGTCAGCACTTTTGGATGAAAGATGCAAAAAAACGAGTAAATTGGAGGTAATTGGCATATTTGACCTTCAGTCGATGTTTTGTGTACGGCATAAGCTCTAGAAGTTGAAATGAAGTGATTCTAGTGGCATTAAAAAGCTAACATTCATACCTTTTTGGAAATCTAAGGCATGAAAATAAAATAAGGAAGAGCATGGCAATCACAACTTTTTAAGTCAAATCTCGCAATCTGCCAGTGTTGACCTTTGGCCATTTCGACTTGAATATCTGGAGCTATAGAAGTTCAATTTATTCAAACTTAAAATTTTTGGATTCTTGAGTGAAAGGCCTATAAAGTCTCCAAATTTCAACAAAAAATAATCTCATATGAGGGAGATATTATTTTTCAAAGATGACAACTAAACTCTGCTAGCAAACAGGTTTCGTGAAGAAACATGTCCAAATTATGTTTTAAAGCATCTAAACTAGAATCCAAGTTTTTATTTCAGCAATTTAGCTTCTCTAAGTCAAAGCTTAAATATTTAATACAAGGCTATTATTTCTTTTTAGGAAAATAGTTATTGAAGTACTTAAATATAAATTATCAACTAAAACGAGGACTATTTTGTAAAATAAGGACTAGGGTTTCTTAGCATATAAAAACAAAAAGAGAAGGGAAAGAGGGCAGAAAGGAGGCAGCATTCAGAAGTGAAAAAACATAAATTTTCCTCTGTACAAACCAAAAATAATGCTTTCTTCTATCTTTTAAGAGTAGTTGTTCCATATTTATGCAAGGCTAAGCTTGTTTTTTGGTTGCAAGGACACAAAAAAACCTTTGGATTTTAAGAACTGTGTGATTTATTCTTTCTTTTATTTTTATTTTATATTATGAATGAGTATGATTGTTTTTCTATGCATATTTTCTTTGATTGTTGTTGATAATTGCTAAAGCAGATTCTGAGAAATTATTGTGAACAATCTATTGCTAAGTTTGATATCAAAACTGGAGTTGTAATATATGAACTTGCGAAGTAACTAAACTTGATAATTATGGCAGAACTACATTATTAAACTTAGGGAGAACACTCCAACAAAGGAACATGAGCTGCGAATAGCTTGGTTGTCAAGAGATCAATCAATTTATCTAGTTCTTAGAACTACCATGGAACTAAATTTAATATGGTGAACTAAATTGAACTAAATTTATGACTGCAGACATTGTGATTGTTTGTTTATTAGGGTTAGTTATATGGTGGATCTGTTAATTAACCAACATTAAGAAAAGATAAAAAAAATTAGAATATAAATTAAAGTTTCATTTCAAGGAGTGGTTCTAATTTTTGTTGGTGGATGTGTGTTTGTAACCAAGGTTTGTTCTTTTGATAATTTTCTGATTTTATTTAATTTTGCTTCATAGTTTTCGAATTTCTTTTGCTAAGTTGCATATCATCTAGCATAAAAATTTGACTTGAACCTTCAGCATAGGATAGACCCCTTACTTGCTCTATATTATCTTGTGTGTTGTGTTTTAAGCTAGGGTAATTAATTTGTGTAACCACAACATCGCAACACTCAGGCCATCCTTAATAAATTATATTTTATCTTCACAATTTAAAGATATCATTCCTAAAAAATGGCATGTTGCATTACAACTCCATCTAGCATATCTGTGACAGACTTTTAGTCGTTTTACACGATGTTTTTTTACAAAAGTGTTTTTACCTGTTCCAAGCATGTATGAAATGAAAGAATTAGAGGACTCACCTAATAATTGGACCTTTACTTCAATTAGCCAGTGAATATCTTTAGCAATTTCATGATTCATTAACAACCTCAATCTTGCACACCTAGCACGGTAAATTTTTGCAATCACATTCTAAGGTAGAGCGGAAAAATACTTTTTTCAATCTTTCAAGAGTGGTGTCCATTTTCAAATGAGAATTGGAGAAGAGATTTAAAGAAAGGAGAAAGAGTAAAGAATTGAACAAATATATACCCAGATATCAGTTATCATAGAAAACTAAAAAAACCAATTTAAGAATCATGGAGAACCGTTATCCGCCATTTAACTAGGTTAAGAAAGACTAGCAAAACAAAAGTCACACAAAAAATAAACACAAAAATAATATGAGAGAAAGAATCAATCTTTATATACAAGATCATTAACTTGATCAAATAGTTGATGTCTTATCCCAAGTGCATGAGTGTCAAAGTAATAAATAACCCGACAAGACTAGAATCGAACCATAGGGAGGTGAACTATATAAATAATAATAACAACAACAACAATAACAACAACAACAATGATGATGAAGACGGTGATGATCAGTTAAAGAGGACTTTGAGATGTAAGATTAATGTGAAGATTAAACAATGATAAAAATAAATGTCAAGGTTAGAGGATCCACTAATTGCATTAAAGATAAGCAAAGTATAAACTCTTTATAAATTATCAATATGATGGTATTAATCATCTTAGTTACATAATACCATACTTACAAGTTTTATCAGGTATTCATGATGCTAACTTATATTGACAACAAATCAAGTTCCTCTCATAACAACGATGTCGGTTGAAGATTATAAAGGACAACCAGGGTCTTTGTATTTCAAAGCATTATTGTTATAAAGAATGACACTTACTTGGTCAGCTAAAAGGGCTTTCTTTTTCATTTAGTTTTCTCTTCATAATGCATAGATATTTTAAAAATTTAGCATAAAAGGTACCTGTTTAATAGCATCTAATAAAAGTATATTGATACTTACCTATTTGAAAGTTTCAAAGATTTCAGAGTTGTGATTGACTTTTCTTTGTTTAGTCATGGCAAGAGAAAATAGAAATGCTAGCGGGGAATCAGTCTTTTCTTTGCCATGTTCAAATTCAACCCCTTCTTTATCCTCAAAGATTAACTCATTATCTTTCTCACAAGGTTTAAGAGTGGGTTCAATAACCTTACCACTGCGAAGAGTGATGACTGATTTAAATTGATGCATATGATGGCTTCCGTAAATACTTGCATTTGTATTGTACTGCCCCTTGAGATTTTGCTGTGGTTGAGATGAAAACTTACCTTTCTATTGAAAACTAAGAGTAAATGTGAATTTTGCAAGAGCATCATTTAGATCTACCATGGTTTGAGCATTTTAAGTGTTGATTGTCTCCTGCTTTTCAATCAATGCATGCAATATTTCCTCAAGATTTCTTCTAGGAGGTGAAGTATAAGGAGATGCATATCTATGAGAATTTAAGAAATTATAGTTTACTTGAAATGGTAGCTTTGAAGTTTGTGCATTATTGTTACCACTCTTCTAACTGAAATTTAGGTGATTTCTTTAACCAAGGTTGTATGTTTGCAAGTATGAGTTATGATTGAACCTTTGTAAACTATTTAAAGCATGAGCTTGTTCATAGAGGCATTTCTTAAAATAAGACAAAGTTGGACAGTCATTGGTTTCACAAATTTGACACATAATATCTTGAACAGATTTTAATTGACCACTCTTTTTTAATTTTAGTGCCTCGACTTTTCTAGCTAAAGATGCAAATTTGGTTTAGAGGTTATGATTTTTCTTAATGTTATACATACCTCCATTAGATGTATGAGGTTGAGTTTTATCTGGTGCCTCATAATCACCTGTAATGTTCTAATTTTAAGCATTTTCAACTAGCAAGTTTAGGTACTCCATTATTTCATCAAGGTTTTTATTTTCAAAAGTTTCATTGCATATCAATTCCATCAATTGTCTATCTTTAGGTGTTAACCCCTCATAAAAATATAAAACTAATCTTCATGTTTCAAAATCATGATGAGTGCAAGTATTAAGCAAGTCTTAATACCTATCTCAATATTAGTAAAATGTTTCTCATGGTTTTTGAGTGAAAGTGGTGATTTGTCTTTTGAAAAAGTTTGTTCTGTGAGATAGAAAAAAAAATTAAAAATTGTTATTGCATTTCATCCCAAGCAGGAATGGATCCTGGTCTCAAATTTTATAGCCATGTTTTAGCTTTATCTTTGAATGAAAAAAAAAAACTTTTAATTTGATGGTGCTTATGCTACATTTTAAGTTATTATAGGTGTTACAGACCTTCTTAAATTCCCTTAAATACAAGTATGGATTTTATAAATGTAAATTATGAAAAAAGGTAAAAGTTGAATAATATCTAACTTAAAATTGAAATGAAATGCATTAAGAGAAAAAAAACTATGCATACAGGTGCACTTGTTCTTTTTGGATTCATGTGGTCTAAGTGTTCTAACATGGTTATTCTCATTATGAAGCGACTGGTTATCTTCTTCGGTTATATTTTTTAAAAATAATGAGGATACCTTACAAAGTCTATAATTTAATATACGTGACCAAACTCTCATGCATGTAGGAAGAGAATAAAAGGAAGAAGAAAACAAAAGAAATGAAATGCATTAAGAGAAAAAACTATGCATACAGGTGCACTTGTTCTTTTTGGATTCATGTGGTCCAAGTGTTCTAACACGATTATTCTCATTATGAAGCGACTGATTATCTTCTTCGGTTATATTTTTTAAAAATAATGAGGCTACCTTACAAAGTCTACAATTTAATACACGTGACTAAACTCTCATGCATGTAGGAAGAGAATAAAAGGAAGAAGAAAAGAAAAGAAAAGAAACAAAGTTAGATAGAAGAAAAGAGAAAAGAGAAAATAAAATAAATATTATAATTTATACAAGAATTTATTTCCTTGGCAATGACGCCAAAAACTTGATATAACCAAAGAGTTGATGTTTTCTCCCAAGTATAAGAGTGTTGAAGTAATAAATAACCCGGCAAAACCGGGATCGAACCACAAAGAGATTAACTTTATAAATTATAAATAATGATGATAATGATGATGATGAATTAAAAAGAGAACCTTCAGATGTAAGATTAATATAAAGATTAAACAATAATAAAAATAGTTGTCGAGGTTAGAAGATTCACTAATAATATTTTAAATAAGTACAATATAAAATCTTTTTATTAATCAATTGAAAACCATACATAAAAAAGGTTCCAATTGGATGATTTATCTTTAATAATTTATTATAAATTTTTAACATGATCATATTAATTATCTTATTTAAGTAACACCAAACTTTTAAATTTTGTCAATAAATTAAATTTAAAACTAAAAAAATAAAAATTTAAGATAAAGATAAGATAGGAACTTATGAGTCTCTCTCTTGTGTAACTTTTCACAGCATGAATCTACTGTTTTTTTTTTGCAAACCAAAATAATAGAGACCTCTCAACACAATTTATATCAGTGAAGATGACAAATCTTCTTTTAAAAGAATAAAGGACAGAGGGGATCAAGGATGAACGCTCTCTCTAGCATATAACTTTGGGAAATAAGGGCAGGATTTTTACAAATCTGAACAATGGAGCCTTTCAATGGTTTTATTCACGGGTTTTTCCTCTACTATCTCTCTTTCTAAGTGGTTTTTTTCTCTTCCTTCGACTCTTGTACTTGTAATTTAGCTAAAAAAAGGACTCTGGTTCTTGGTCCTATAACAGGTTATTTTTGAAAAAATTTACAAGGTTTCGTTGTCTTTTAGCTAGAGACGAAAGAAAGGAACAAAGGAGAATGATGAAATTTGCTCTCGGGTTAGGAAAGTTTTGCAATGTTAATTAATTATGCATTAATTGTGCAGTGTCAATGAAAAAAAAAGAACACAACCACGAGAAAAGCAATTGTAAATTGCTTTTCACAAATGAAGTCCATCCTTAGTTTTTGAATGGAATCCACCTGTAATAAGAATGTGGTTAATATCAACCAAATACTTTAAACTACCGTGACAGTTACATTACCAAATATCTATTGATTAATACTTAAAAGTGTATTTTTACCAAGGTTTTATATCATCATTTTGCACTTGAAGTATCAATAACTCCTTAACTAAAGCATGTTTTATAATAATATATCTAATAATATAAGATACCTTTAATTTATGATAAATATTTATTTTAAATGCAGGCCTATCACATAAATGAAAGGATTGATTGTTCAGTATTTTGGCTATATCGAGAGTTCTAGAAGTCAAAATGAACTGAAATTTTTACACAAGAAAGCGGAGACAATTTCCTACAACTTTCATGTTTCTAAGTGGCTCCAATTTTGACTTTATCAATGATGTTTTGGGCAGACAAGAGAAGATAAGGATTGTCACCAAGTCAAGAGTTGG
>NW_011500668.1:31340-51559 GCF_000495115.2 Populus euphratica | reverse complement strand
CATCATCATCATCTTCTTCTTCTTCTCTTTCTTTATTATTATTATTATTATTATTATTGTTACTATTGTTGTTGTTATTATTGTTGTTTTATAATTGTTGTTTATAATTTGTACAATTAACCTCCCTGAGGTTCGACCTTGGTCTTGTCGGGTTATTTATTACTTCGACACTCCTGCACTTGGGAAAAGACATCAATCTTTTAGTCATGTCACATATTTTTATGACACAACCTTGTAACCAAACTCATATCCAAGGTTACTGAATCTGGTATTACAATCAAACCCACTTAAATTTAGGTCAAGCAAGTTTAATAATAATATTATTATTAATATTAGGTCAAGTGTTACAGCCAAACCCAAGACTTTTGGTTATAGGTTTGTAGAAATACCTAATAGTTTTAGATTTTAGTTTTTTTTTATATTTTCTATGCAAAAAAAAAAAAATTAACCCACAGCATCGCGCAGGTCATGTAACTAATAGAATATTCTAAAAGGCATGGGAAAACTACTGTAGCTTTCCCATGCCTTTCACTTTCCTATCTTTAATATATTATATTATTAAAATTATTATTATATTATATTATATTATATACTAAAAATTAAATGAAACACTGAATTGTCTCCTTTTTTAGTTTTTTTTCTTTTAATGAATTTTTTTAATTTCGGGTTTGATGGGTTAGCCTGATTTGACGAGTTAACCTGGATTTTTTTCCTTTTTAATTAATTTTTTCATTTAGTTTAGTTTGTTAATGTTAAATTTTTTTATATTTAATTATCAAACTTTCATGACACGTATCCCAAGCTTAACGGGTTAACTTGGTTTAACAGGTTAACCCAATTAATTTTGGGTAAACCCGTCAATTATTTTATTATATTTAGTTATCAAATTTTTATGACGCGAATCACAGGTTTGACGGGTTAACCTAGTTTGAATAGTTAACCTAATTGATTCTAAATTTTTTTTCTCATTAGTTTTTTTTCTTTTTATTGGTTTTTTTCTTTTTAATTAATCTATTTAATTATCACACTTTTATGACATGACGTTGCAGCTAGACCTACATCCAATGCTATTAGGTCTGGTATTGCATTCAAACCCACTTAAACTTGGGTCATGCAAGTTTAATGTTATTATTAATATTATAAATATTACTCTTAGATGAGACATTGCAGTCAAACCCAAGAGTCTTGGGTATGGTTTTATATATATAAAACAGGTGAGGGAGCTAGGAAAAATTTCATTTCTTAATAAGATCCTTTATAAAAGTCTCAGCAATCTTGAAGCTTTTTTTGGCCTTAAAAATATAGTTATTAAACGCGGTTTAGGGGTTGATTTGGCCAAAGAGCCAGGTCCCGAGTTTCATGGGTCAGCTTAAATTAATTCGAAATTTTTTTAAAAAAAATAAAGTTTTAATATTTTATATAAAAAATTAAGAAAAAATCCATGTAAATAATATAGGCTATACATATTGTAAATAATAAAGTTAAAAAATATTTTTTAAAAGCATTTATCCCACATTAAAAAAAATATTATGTTAAGCTTTAAAGTTGAAGTATTTAAACAAAAAAAATTATTTTATCTCATATTAAAAAAATATAACTTTTATCTTGGAAATATAGAATATATATACTAATGGGTTTCAAATCCCACATTTAAACCAAAAAAATATTTTATATCATATTAAAAAAATATAGTTTTTTTCTTCAGAACATAAAATATATATACTAATAAATTTCAAATCTCATATTAAAAAGAAATAACTTTTTTCTTGAAAATATAGAGTATATATACTAATATGTTTTAAATCTCATATTAAAAAAGATAGTATGTTATCTTTTTAAGTTAAAATATTTAAATTAAAAGGTTTTTTTATTTTATATTGAAAAAATATAATTTGTTTTTTTTGAGAATATAGAGTATATATATTAATAAGTTTTAAATCCCATATTTCAAAAAAGAAAAAACATCATGTCTCGCCCAGATCCTCTGGATCACATGTTGACTAACCGAGTTGACCTGATTTGATCAATTCATTATATCAGCTAATTTTTTAACAAATTCAAATTAACCTAGCTTTTAAATAAATCAAGTCTCAAGTTAATATTAAATTAATCCAGATTTAATAAGTATGATTAGAGTACAAGAAAATCTTAGATGAGCCTCTCAAGTCAATTCATGCTCTAGTCAGATACATTTATTATAACTTGTTTATTTCTGCATTTCAAAAGCATTTTTAAAAAAATTGAAATTTTTTTATTTTTTATTAATTTCAAATTAATATGTTTTTAGTATTTTCAAATCATTTTGATGTGCTAATGTCAAAAATAATTTTTAAAAAATAAAAAAACATCATTAGTATGTATTTTGATAAAAAAAAAACTATTTAAAAAGTAACAACAACCACACTTCCAAATAAGCTCTAGAGTTAAGAACACTTATACGGTGGACATCATGTAAAGTGCAGGGTAGAGAATAAAAACAAGGTGTAGAACCGCGTTATTCCCTGGCCTATATCGACACATTCTGCTACAGAATTTACAAAAAAAACAAACAAACAAACAAAAAAAAACTAAATACATTTAAAAGGCACCCCATCAACTTCTTAAAAACCACCAAAACGATCCCACCTATTCCAGTGTAATTCGCTCACACACAATTTATTATACCTGGGAGAGGGAATACACAGAAGGGTTGTTGTTTCTTATCCCCTGTAGAGGGCAACCTCTGTTTTCTGGCTTATCCTCTCAATCTTTCGAGGGATGAGGGCTCCATACCCTTTGCAAGACACCTTGACCAAGTCGGCTATGGTAAAGAAAAAATAAATGTATTTTTTAATTTTTTAATTTTAAATTAATTATTTTTTTCTTTTTTTCATATTTTTTTATATAATATCAAAATAAATTTTTAAAAATAAAAAAATATATCAATATATTTTTAATTAAAAATAATTTTAATTAAAAATAAGCAGCAGTGAGAAAGCAAAGTCACAAGTGAGAAGACCTCAAAGTATTACATAAAGTTAGACGCCTCATTATTAAGGCGTAACCTCCTTTTGAGACCAAATTGTTTGAAAGCATCGTGGCTGATTTTGAAATTTCAAAAACAAACCCAATTATCCACTTTCCCAAAGCCTCGCACGATCTAGCCTTACAGTCACTCGCGCTAAATAATCATTAGACTAGCCCATTAGCTTGTGCTTTCCTATTATTCAGATTAATTTTTAAAAAATATTAAGAGCATAAATTTATCTTAAAATCTCACAATTTATTTTTTATTAAAAAAACATCATTAATATGTATTTTGATACAAAAAACTATTTAAAAAATAACAACAACCACACTTCTAAATAAACTCTGGAGTTAAGAACACTTAAACGGTGGACATCATGTGAAGTGCAGGGTAGAGAATAAAAACAAGGTGTAGAACCGCGTTATTCCCTGGCCTATATCGACACATTCTGCTACAGAATTTACAAAAAAAACAAACAAACAAACAAAAAAAAACTAAATACATTTAAGAGGCACCCCATCAACTTCTTAAAAACCACCAAAACGATCCCACCTATTCCAGTGTAATTCGCTCACACACAATTTATTATACCTGGGAGAGGGAATACACACAAGGGTTGTTGTTTCTTATCCCCTGTAGAGGGCAACCTCTGTTTTCTGGCTTATCCTCTCAATCTTTCGAGGGATGAGGGCTCCATACCCTTTGCAAGACACCTTGACCAAGTCGGCTATGGTAAAGAAAAAATAAATGTATTTTTTAATTTTTTAATTTTAAATTAATTATTTTTTTCTTTTTTTCATATTTTTTTATATAATATCAAAATAAATTTTTAAAAATAAAAAAATATATCAATATATTTTTAATTAAAAATAAGCAGCAGTGAGAAAGCAAAGTCACAAGTGAGAAGACCTCAAAGTATTACATAAAGTTAGACGCCTCATTATTAAGGCGTAACCTCCTTTTGAGACCAAATTGTTTGAAAGCATCGTGGCTGATTTTGAAATTTCAAAAACAAACCCAATTATCCACTTTCCCAAAGCCTCGCACGATCTAGCCTTACAGTCACTCGCGCTAAATAATCATTAGACTAGCCCATTAGCTTTTGCTTTCCTATTATTCAGATTAATTTAAAAAAAATATTAAGAGCATAAATTTTTTTATAATGTTATTAAATCTAGTAAATTTGCTAATCTTAAAATCTCACAATTTATTTTTTATTCAAGTTTTAATGAAATTATGAAAACTAGCCTAAACTAAATCAATTCATTTCATGAATCCAAATACAATTTTAATAATTTACAAAAATATGGATTACCTTTTAAAAAAACTTCAAGTTTACAATTTAAAAAAAAAATATTAAAACAATGACAAATTAGATCAATCCCAGTCTTCCAACAACTCGTGTTATGGACTATATTGAATTTAATAAAAAAATTATAAAGCATTTTTTTAATTACATGATAAAATATATGCTTACAAAATTAAATATCAATCTAAAATAGACACTTATTTAAGATAATAATAACCCTATATAAAAAATAAGTAAATTATATAATTTATTTCATAACCAGTCTAATATTAAATGACAAAATTTTAAAAAAAAATTAAATAACAAAAAACAAAAAACAAAACATATATATGCAATAGATAAACTAATCAAATCTATGAACTAGGTAACTTGTACTTGTACGTCAAACATGTGAACCGAGTTATCGACTCTAGCAGGATTATAATATTTTTTTGAAACTATCTTTTATTTAATTATATGATAACAAAAACAAACAATCGTTAAATTGAACATCAACCCAATACAAAGATAAAAAATCGTTAAATCGAACATCAACCCAATACAAAGATAAAAAAAAATAATTAAAAATAATGAACTCATCAGACTTATGAACCAGGTCAGCCAACCAAATCTATGAACATGTCCAAAGACTTTATAAAGTTTAATAATATGATTTTTCTCTAAAACTATATTTTTTTATTGTATGATAAAAATTAATGCAAAAAAAATCAGGTTCAATTAAAAAAAAAACAACTACCAAACCTGTAAATTTAGTCAATCTAGGTTATTTTGGCAAACCTGCAAGCCATACTAATCCTATAAAAAAGCAAAATAAAAAGAAGGTAGGCGTTATTATTATTATGATCACTATTATTGTTATTTTTATTATTATTGTTATTGTTATTGTTATTTTGTCGTTATTATTATTAGCCTTATTGATATTCATTACCACCAATATTATCATTACTACTATAAATATTATTATTACTATTATGATCATTATTATTATTAATAGCATTAATATTACTACTACTATTACTATTACCATCATCATCACCATCACAATTATTGATATTATAATCACAAAACCATTATAATAAACTAGTATTATTATTATATTATCATTATTATTAGTATTATTATTATCATCATCGTTACTATCTTAATAAATTATAATTAAAAATATCAATATCATTTTATTGTGTATCAATATCATAAAAATACAAAAAAATTCTTAAATAATTTTCAAATAATAAGAGTCTTTTGAGTCACTCAAAATTATCATTTTATTATTACAATCTACAATACAAGAGCGTGTGCCTATATATATATATAGACAGACACGCCATTTAACTTTTACCGTGAGAAGCAAATCAACATTTACTGATCAAGCGCTCTCACCATTCCCCTTTCAAGGCTTCGTATAAGGGGACAAATGATGAGGTCGAGCTTCATAAATACTAAAAAGCAAACCCAGGAGGTTTCATGACCTTCACATATCATTGACTTTTGTTAAAATAGATCGGCAATTTGACATTGGAAGACGAGGTGATAATAAAAAAATAAAGAAAACAAGAGCAGGAAGGAGTCCAAAGATTATGTTTTGATATCAAACGTTTATGCTATAAAAAATAAAGTTGATATGAATTATAAGTAGTAGATATTCTAATCCCAAACAAATAGATTAATAATCATATTTAAAATTGCCAAATTAAAACAAAACTGTAAATAAAAAATAAAACTGTGTTCCCCTAAGTTTGTTTCTATGTAAATTGTTTTGAACGTTCCAAGACTGTGTATGTGTGTGCCAAATACCCATTTCCTTTATTCTACACGCAGACTTTTGTAAATTACCTGCTTTAAGCCTCTTGGAAGTGCATGTCTTTGTTACCATGTTTTTTAAACTTTAGAATTGATTCCCCGGTTATAGAACTGTATTCCATCACGGTTAAATATTTTTATTTTTTATAAAAAAATATATATACAGGTTTTTAATGTATTTTTATTGTTAAAAAAAAATATAAAAAATCAAAAAGTTTACCCATATATATAATCAAATAAATTAAAAGTTATATATGCTAATAAATAAATAAATAATTATTAATAATGTGGCGACCCATCTCTCTTCCCTCAACTAGAAACTAAAAAATAAAATAAATAAATTTTTATACTAAAATAGAATTGGAACAATTTCAAGGGACCACAATTATATATATATATATATATATATATATATATATAAAGAGAGAGAGAGAGAGATTTTAACATATTTTTATAAATAAAAAATTTAAAAAATCAAAAAGTTTATGTATACATATAATCAAATAAATTAAAAGTTATATATACTAATAAATAAATAAATAATCATTAATAATGTGGTGACCCCTCTCTCCTCTCTTAACTAGAAACTAAAAAATAAAATAAATAAATCTCTATATCAAAATAAAATTGGAATAATTTCGAGGGACTACAATTATATAATTTGCGTGATTGTTTAAGTTGAAAAACAAAAGTGAATGTTTTCAAAACTTATGGTACGTCACTCATGTTTGCTGTGTTTTTCATTTCGGCCCCCCATATTCCAATCCCACTCTTTCATAATAATTTGAAGTTAATTGCTTTTTAAATAGAACTTGATCACCTAAAAACAAAGTTTGAGGATTAAACTAAAACAAACAAGATTTTACACGATGACAAATATCCTAAATATTATATTTAAAACACTAATGTTGCATATAGTAAACAAGAAGACACAAAGTGATAAGCCTATTTTCAACGGGCCTAAAAACCTCTTATGACCCTCATTTCATAGACATGCTCAAGCTAATGAGCATGGCCTAAGTTATATAGGGGCTTGGTAGTGTGTCAAGCCTAGCCATGCGAGGGCTTAGCAATTTGTCAAGCCTCAACATATTAGGTTTAACGTCATACCCAAACGTTATTAGGTTATAGTGTATGTCAAGCTCTGAGCACTGTCAAGCTTTTTTCATGCTTGTGAGAATGTGTATCTTTCCTCGGAATATCCAAGAGAATGACCATCCTTTCATCACACGCCTAACGGAATGAGGTAATGTGGATATAATAAATATATTAGACTCAAGGCACTTGAACTTGACAGTTAGCCAAGTCCATGATAACATGGGTGTGACAAACATGTCAGACCCAAAATACTTCACTTAGCATTAAGCTAAATCCGAAGTAACATGGGTTTGACAAACATGTCAGACTTAAGGCACTTGGACGTGGCAGTCAACCAAGTTTATTGCACTTTGACTTGGCAGCTAGCGAGGTCCAAGTGGAAAACATGACAAACTCAAAGTACTTGGATATGATAATTAGCTAAGTACAAGGTAAAATGTGTTTAGCAAACATGCCAAATTTAAAGTACTTAGATTTAGAAGTTAGTTTTGTTTAAGGTAACGGTCATCCTTCCTTGGCACGCCCAAGCGAATGAGATAATGTAAATCTGGCAAATATGTCAGACTCAAGACACTTGGATTTGGTAGTCAATCAGGTCTAAGACAACATGGGTTTAACAAATATGTTAAAACCAAGACACTTGAACTTGGCAGACAACTAAGTCTATTGCATTTGAACATGGTAGTTAGCCAAGTCCAAGACAACATGGGGCTGGTAAACATGCCAGACCTACAGTACTTGAACTTGATAGTTAGTTAAGTACAAGGTAACACATGTTTGGCAAACATTCTAAACCCAAGGTATTTAGATTTGATAGTTAGCAAAGTCTAAGGTAACAACTATGCTCCACTGAACATACCTAAAAAAATGACCATCATCCCTTGTATATGATTTAGGGAATGACCATTTTTTCAGGGCGTGCCTAAGGAAATGATATAATGTAGGTCTGGAAAATATGTCAAACCTAAGGTGTTTGGACTTGGTAATCAGCCAAGTCCAACACAACATGAGTCTAGCAATCATACTAAACCCAAAGTATTTGGACTTGACAATTAGCAAAGTCCAAGGTAACAACCATCTTCCCTTGGGCATATCTAAGAAAATGTTCATCCTTCCTTGGTGCGTCCAAGGGAATGAGATAATGTGAGTCTAATAAACATGCTAGAAAATAGACACTTAGATTTAGCAATCTGCTAGGTGTAAGACACTTAGATATGACATTCAACCAAATCCAAGACAACATGGATCTAACAACAATGGTAGACCAAAAGTACTTGGACTTGACAGTTAGTCAAATCCAAGGTAATGATCATACTCTCTTAAACATGCTCAAGTGAATGAGGTAATATGAATTTTGCAAATATGTCTAACCTAAAGCACTTAAACTTGACATTTCATCAAGTTCAAGGCATTTGGACATAGCAGTGAGTCAAGTTCAAGACAATATGGGTTTAGTAAACATGCTCACCTAAAGAACTTGAATTTGACAATTAGTCAAGTTTAAGGTAATGATCATCTTTTCTTAGATACGCCCAAGAAAATGACCACTCTCCCTTGACACTCCTAAGGGAATGTCCAAGCTTTATTAGGTCTAACCACGGGGAAAAACCTATTCTCTATAGGTTTAACTACATTTGATGTTTTGAACCCTAATCTTCTTACACCTTTTAGGTATATAAAAGTCTTCCAAAGACTCACCATATTCCCATCGAATATTAATATAGATGTAAGGAATATTTATATCTTATTAAATGCTATTAGGGTAAGATTACACCTTTTAGGTGTATAAAAATCTTTTAAGAATTCACCATATTTCCATCAAACATTAATATAGATGTGAGAGATATTTATCTCCTATTAAATGCTATCAGGATAAAATTATACTCTAGATCCCCCTCTTTATAAAAGGATAAGATTTATAGGCTATAAATACACCATGACACCTTTAGAATAAAGGTTCATAATCTTTATTCTCTAATATATATATACAGTATCTCTTTTTATAATATTCTTATATTTTCTCGCTCTAAAAAGATACTCATTTGAGCATTAGAGAGTCTTCACCTTCACTAAATAAAACATTTTACAAGCATTAACCATAAACCATATTGGTATACCAGACACCAAATATGAGCTATCTACTACCTTGGCTAAGGAAAATGGATGAGATTACTATGATCAATTGAATAATCGATTATCTAACTCGAGAATCCTATTACTAGGCTATTTAGATTTTTAGGACTTCATCATAAAGACAAATCTATTTCTTACTTAAATAACCTTGTCATGGACTTTTGTATCTTTAAAAACAAAGGATGGTTCTTATTGCCCTTTGTTTTCACTTTTAACTAAGAGAAGTAAATAATCATTGTGAGATTAGGATGAAGTTGTCGCACTTACTAGCTCCTAAATTATAATAAGTTTTATAATTATATTAATAATTATTTTTTAAAAATATTTTTTTAGAAATATATTAAAATAATATATTTTTATTTTTAAAAAAATTATTTTATGATATTAATATATCAAAATAATCCAAAAACACAAAAAAAATTAATTTAAGGACAAAAAATTCAGATTTTTTTGAAAAGCACAGTTACACCGCAATAACAAACGCTCCCTATATCCAATGATGTTTTTTAAAATTTTTTAATACTAAAATCACCCTAATCCCCTTTTCTCAAAAAAAAAAAAGATAAGAAAACAAAAGTAATACATAATATTCCATAAAATATCTCCAAAATCCAACCATTTCTTAATTTCCAACACATTTTTTTTAAAATATTAATAAAATAACACAATTAAAAAAATTAGTGAAATAACACAATTTATATATATCGCAATTGAAAAACATATTTTTTATAGCTTATTATTATATTAAATAATGGTATCCCTTAAAAAATATTAAATGAGTAGGATAAATAAAAAAATCTAGAAACATTAAAATTATAATTATAATAACACTAGTGTTATTAAAAAGATTTTAATGAAATTAATCTAACTACATCAAGAAATATGAGTAATAATAATATAATTGGATTATATTTTACACTAAACGGTGAAAGATAATCCACTTGTTTTTAATGATTATCTAATGAAGTTATTATTAATAATTTTTTTAATTTTTTTAGTTTTATTTAATTAAAATCTTTTGATATTACTTTTTTTTTCCTCATTTCTACCATGTTTTTTTATGTTTTTTCTAAACGATGTCTACAATTGACGTTCCAACCGTAACATGTCCAAATTATGCTATTGGGCTTTTATTTTTTTTCTTTTTCAATTGTACTTTTCTTTTAATATTTTTAATTAATTTTCTAATTTTGTTTTTAAATCACAAAATCCAAACCAACCAAAGAAAAACCACTGTCCTCTCCTCTCCTAGTGCCCCTGAAGCACAATCTCTCTCTCTGAACAAAATGGTAACCACCACAACCACTGTCCCAGACAACCTCACTAGAGACCAATATGTGTACCTCGCCAAGCTCGCCGAGCAAGCCGAACGCTACGAGGAGATGGTCCAGTTCATGCAAAAGCTGGTCCTCGGCAACACACCTGTCGGTGAACTCAACGTTGAGGAACGCAACCTCCTCTCTGTCGCTTACAAAAACGTGATCGGCTCACTTCGTGCTGCCTGGAGGATTGTGTCTTCAATTGAGCAGAAAGAGGAAGGGAGAAAGAACGAGGAACATGTTGTGCTTGTTAAGGAATATAGATCTAAAGTCGAGAGCGAGTTATCTGATGTTTGTGCTAGTATTTTGAGGTTGTTGGACTCGAATCTCATACCATCTGCTACTGCGAGTGAATCCAAGGTCTTCTATTTGAAGATGAAAGGGGATTATCATAGGTATTTGGCTGAGTTTAAGGTTGGTGATGAGAGAAAGGCTGCTGCTGAAGATACTATGTTGTCTTACAAGGCTGCTCAGGTATCAGTATTACTAATCTTCGATTTTTTTCCCTGTTCTGTTCTATTTGGTTTGGTTTTTTGTGGATTTGTGCTTAATCTAAGATTTCTTTTTCAAGTGTTTGGATAAATAATTGGGTGGGTTTTTAGCTTTACAGCAAGAAGCTATAATCTCTAGCTTTCAGTTTTTAATGGAGTTGATTGGATTTACAGCGAGTATTGCAGATTTTTGTTTTTCAAATTTTTTTTGGGGGGGTTTGGATTAGGGTTGAGTGAATTGAAAGCTTGATTAAAGGAAAAGTAGAATGGAATTGTTTTTATGTTTTGATTGATAAACGTCGGACGTGTTGCAATTATGAAGGATATTGCGGCCGCGGATCTTGCACCAACACATCCAATAAGGTTGGGTTTGGCACTGAATTTCTCTGTGTTCTACTATGAGATTCTCAACCAGTCTGACAAAGCCTGCAGCATGGCGAAACAGGTATGCTCTCTTTATTTTCCTACTTTGACAATAATTATGTCTATCTGAGAATAAATTATTCTTGTATGAGTGGATCGGAGTTACGGGCCTCTTGTTCTCTTTTCTTTTTGTTTCCTTTCCTTTTCCTCTATTATGGTGCCTTTTAAAGTGAAGCCAAGAAGTTCTATTTCTCAGCATTTACTACTTTGCAAGAGAAATGAACTGGAAATTCTGAATGGGAAAATGCTCGTATTAGAATCATTGTTTGATGCATGGATGAACATAAACATTTAGGACTCTCATGAGCTTTTCAAGTAGTTTCAATTGCTCAAGCTTTATAATGTGCTGTGCACACGTGCTACCGTATTCGCACTTACTCGTGCACACACGAAATTTAACAGAAATCCCTTTTAGTTCCTCAAAGTGTTCCTGACATTTCTTCATCACCAATGCCTGTTTCAGTTTGCGTGGTTTTAGTAGTACACCAATTATCAGCCAGTGTCTTTTTGAAATGACCGAGGTCCTTTTTCCCTTTTGGTGTATACTCACCAGAGATGGTAACAAGTTATACAGTCCTTGTATCCATGAATAAATTCTTTTTACTTCTGCCCTGCCAACTCTTTGTGCAGGCATTTGAGGAAGCTATTGCTGAGCTAGACACTTTGGGAGAGGAATCGTACAAGGACAGCACTCTAATTATGCAACTCCTAAGGGATAACCTCACTCTTTGGACATCAGATGTCCAGGTTGGTGTTTCGCTTCCTCTCTAACGCTTATAGTCAATGATATGTCCGCTGGAAGTTATGGTTTCTCTGTATCACTAGAGAACCAGATTGTTTGAGCTCTAACCCTGGCGTATTGTTTTGCTTCAGGACCAGTTAGATGAGCCATAGAAGGCCTCATAAGTTCGACCGGTCCTAGTCTTAGTCTTCTTCAGGAGGAGGTGGGCTTTGAATGTCATCCATTTTCCCTGATTGCAAAGTGTGTTAATTTAAGAGAATCGGGCATCACCCATTTGACATGATGGTTTCTTATTTAGACTATTTTTAACTTGCTTTTGAATTTCAAGTGCGTTAGAAAGGGTAGCATTTGATTTGGGTATATTTTAATTATGTAGCTTTTGTTTTCGTCATTATAGGCCCGTATGTTTTTATCTTTGAAACCGTGTTTGAGCTTGTTTTAAAAGTGGTTTTGGCTTGAAAAAAATATTAAATTGATGTCTTGTTTTAGTGTTTTATGATGATTTTGCTGTGCTAATAAAAATAAAAATTCTAAAAAAATTAGTTGAATATTTTTTCAAGTAAAAAGCATTTTTAAAAATTACTCTACATTATATAATACCAAACACATTATGATCTTGTTTTGGGGTGCGGTGCAATTTGTCTTTCATCTAAATTTTAATTTGTTCTTATTTCAAATTAATTTTCTAGTGTTTTTGAATTATTTAATTTGTTGATTCTAAAAATAATTTTTTTTAAAAATTATTTTAATATATTTTTAAACAAAAATATTTTAAAAAATAATTTTTGCTATTTTTCTCACCTCAAGTATGTATCTTCCTTGTAAACTATGCATTGGAGATTTACATGTTTAGGCAAGGAAATGTGTAGAGTTAGTGCTCTTCTGAGAAATTTACCCTCACTTCAATCACATAAACAACACAAATACTGATGCAAAGAGGCACTGTCGATCCTGCAGCAGCTTTTCTTTCAACACTAGCTTTGCTGTTCCGTTCAGCAGCTGTATGGATTTTGCTTGCATGGTTTTTGTCAAGAATCTCAACAAAATAGCCAGAGAAGGTATGTGATTTATGATCTGAAACAATTATGTTATTCCCAAACTCACACCTACGGAAAGCTTCTTGTTTGAAGTTCCAGACCTGAAAGGGATGGAACCGCTGCTGGCAATGAAGAACTTTTTTATGAACCCGTACCCGTAGAATCACCGAACCTGACTCCATTATATAACCGTACACTTCTTATATCCATGAGCTCAGCGTAAGTGCAGTTATACTCCTGTTGCCAAACGAGGTTGGCTTTGGACATAATCACGCCACCTGGGATGCTCGTGGTAGACTGCCTTCAGACAGGGGGTTTGATAAAAAATTTGTTGTTTAAAGTATTTTTTTATTAAAAAATTATTTTTAATATTAACTTATTAGCAGCTATTTAAAAATTAAATATCAAATACTGCATTGCTTTTGGATTAAAATTCAAAGAAATAATTGTCTGGTTATATTACAAAAAGTGAAAAAAAAATTTAAAATAAAATAAAACCAAATGTTTTTCAAACAATAAAATAAAATCAAAAGTTATAGTCTCGAAAATATTTCAGAATAATATTTTTTTTTCTTTCATCAAAATAAATAAATAAAATATTCGAGATTTTTCGAAACGCACCCATGATCATGATGCTGGCACATCAGAAATGACCAGGAGCACATGCAAATAATTTCCCTACACGGGGGCCCAGCCACTGACCACCACACTCGCTCACGGCCAGCTGAAAACACTCCAATGGAATATAATACATGCTGAACAAACCAGCGGAAAAGAACAACTTTATTTGACAAAGCCACCATCCATAAAGCGCACACTGAATGCTTGCAAAAGTCGCTGACACGGAACCATTGATATATAACAACAGGTCCCAACTAATGTTCTGAGATTCTACACTTGACGAGTCAGTGCCTCGTGCGGTCTTTGAGCTATTTAATTATCTGTTTTTTTTTTAAAAATAATTTTAAAAATATTTTATATTTTATATTTCTTACTTTAAATTAATATTTTTTAATGTTTTTAAATTATTTTGATACATTAATTTTAAAAATAATTTTTTAAATAAAATATTTTTTTTTTAATATATTCTTTTAAAAAATATATTTTAAAAAACAATTACATCTAGAAACCCGTTATAAATAGAGAATGCTGTCACTAGTGATGGGCATAAGAGATTATTTCCGGTACCCTGAGCAAAGGAACAAAATAAAACGCAGAGCAAATCTCAGACGCTTGTTCTTTTGCTTTCATTGTTCCCGCCTTCCTAACATTATTTTAAAATATATATATATATATTAATATTGATAATTTTTATTTTTAATTTAAATATTATAGATTTAACTATTACTATTATATTATGAAATAAATAATATTTTTTATAAAATATTTTTTATTATTCCATTAAATTTTTTAAAAGCGCAACAATATAGGTAAAATATCATCAGGAATAAAATTAGAATTTTGATCAAATTTTGTAAATATTACATCATCAAGCGATTTCTGTCTAACTTATATAGTGTCATTAAATAATATTTAAAACTAGTTTTTCAAATAAAACATAATTAAAAAAAAAATATATTTTTTATTTTGTTAGATCAGACCCGATTCAGTGCATTTTTAACGTTGAACCGGACCAGTCCGGTCGGAACACTAGAGCATGTTCCACTGTTCATGAGTTTTCCAGCTCAAGAAGCAACAATTTGTTACTTTTTATAAACCTGTGGCCATGCCATAATTAACAATAGGCCCCACTAGTAGATATCTACTATTGGAGCATTACCAAATGGGTGAGTTGCTATAGTTGCTTCAAATGCAGAAGCAACCATGCAACTAAACACCCTCTATATCCGTTGGGTCTGGTCTAGTGATTGAGCTAGCTTAGTTTAACAAAAAAAAAAAAACATTGGAGGCCAACCTAGACCTCACCTCAGGTCCAACTAACTAAATTTGTATGAGGTCAAAACATATTTTTATATTAATTTTTTTAATTTTTATTTTAATATTTAGTTAAATGAATTTTTTTGTGATATCAAAAAATTTTATGAACCCTTTTGAATTTATTTGTGAGCCCTCCATTTTTTTCATCTTTTTTCAATGATTTTATTGTATATTTTATTTATGAATTTTTAATGTGAAATGTGAATATGGTATACAATACATACCTGTCTTTTATATATATATAAACAAAATAAGAATATTAAATAAGATAAGAGTTAACTAAGTAAAGGAAATGAAATGAAATGCATAAACTTGATATTAATGAAAGCAAAACATAAACATTACAAAAAATATAAATAGAGAAAGCAAGAACATGATCTTGATCTGGAAACCAAGATGCCTAAATGCATGGCAAATGCCTCATTTTATAGGCCAAAATTAAAAACTATTAATTTGATGATTAATTGATGAGTGGGTGATCAACTCTTGACTTGGTGACAATTCTTATCTTCTCTTATCTGACCACAACGTCATTGATAACGTCAAAATTGGAACAACTTGAAAACATAAAAGTTATAAGAAATTGTCTCAGATTTTTTATATAAACAATTCAGGTCATTTAGAATTTTAAAACTCCAGATATGGGCTAAATACTGAACAGTGCTCGGGTTGGAGGACAGATTCAGACTTCTTTGTTGTTGCTATAATTTGGACTTGAAAATGACATTTTTAGATCTTGGGCTCCATATGAAAGTTGTAGGCCTATGTCTTACCTTTCCATCCATATAAATTGGACCTAAATCTGAGATATATAGCTCCAGATATGACCCATTTACCGAACAGTGTTCCGGTTTAGATTGCACCGACATCTCTTCTCTAAGTTTGACCATCTCTTTATCCATGCAATTTAAGTTCTTCAATTTCAATTTCACTTCTTAAATTCATTAATCAATACTTTTATTTATGTGATAGGCCTGCATTTAAAATGAATATTTACCACAAATTAAAGGTATCTTATATTATTAGATACATTATTATAAAACATGCTTTAGTTAATGAGTTTTTGATACTTCAAGTGCAAAATGATGATATAAAACCTTAATAAAAATACACTTTTAAGTACTAATCAGAAGGCAAAAACAATCAGCCTTATTTAAATAGAGAATGTAGCTAACTTTTGCATCCCCTAATGAATTATGATATGTAGCTGACTTAGCTGTCTTGAAATAAAATAAAAAGGTTATTGATTTGTCTCCTTGCTTGGAAACTTTACAAAATAATTAACTCCCAAGTTTTTCCCAATCTATCCTTGTAGACTAAGGTATCCTAATATTATATGGAATCCATAATTCATATGGAAACACAAGTTGCTGTCTCTCCTTGTTTTAGCTTAGAAACTTTACAAAATAATTAACTTCCAAGTTTTTTCCAATCTATCCTTGTAGACTAAGGTATCCTAATATTATATGGAATCATAATTCATATGAAAACACAAGTTGCTATCTCTCCTTGTTTTAGCCTAAATTGTTTAATGTCTTAAACCTATAAATTAGCTCCTTTATTTGCATAGATTAAATTAATTAAAGTTTGATCATTACTTGTAGAAGTCTTGAAGCTTATCTTAGCCTAAATATTCTGAATCAACTCATTGAATATCTTTTTAGGCTTCTTGGCCATTAACCTTATAATCGGGCACATTGACACCTTTAATGGATCCTTTAGTATAGATAATTGATTCTTATCATCCCTCTTTTCTAAAAAAAGATTTGATGTTAAATCATCACTTACATCAAATAAAAAAAAATTAGAAACATTAAAAGTAGTATTTACGCTATACTTACATAGAAGATTCATTTTATAGGTATTGTTGTGGATCCTTTTCAAGAACATGGAATGAACCATTTCCTTGAGGCTATAATTTAAATATTTTATGGATTGGAAATCTTTTTTTTTCTTCTTATATGTACTTAAACCCAATCAATTGTGTCGTACCTTGGTGGATGTCATAACAGGGGCCAAAAATGTATCATGGATAATTGGAGTTGCTAACTATTCATTAGAGGAAGCTAAAAATCTTAAAAATTAGCACTAGTTCTAGGGATTCAAATAAGGAGTTAGTTACGCTTAACTGAAGAAGACCATCACTCTTACAATATTAAGTTAGTACTGAAGAAGACCATCACTCTTACAATATCTTTTTTTTTTTTAATTTTTATGACAGGTTACCTTTTACAAAATGTTTCTCCTAAATTTATTCTTTTTATTGCCATTAATTATCATAATGTTTTAATTTATTATATTTTTTTATTTATTTATCTGTAATTAATGGAAAAAAATTGGAATTGGTCATAAAAATTAGGAAACGCATCCTTTTGATTACACATAAAAATTCAACATTTGATTCCTCAAAAAAAGAAAACTTCCCTTATTAAAAACCTTGGATATCCATTCTAAACAAAAAGACTTTTCAAAAAAAGAGAAACAATAGTTCTAAAAAAAAACATATATAAATTAACACCAAGAGTTCTCAAATTTTATTTCTAAGACCCCAATTACTTCAAGCATTGCCGAGGTAACTAGCAAACAGGCTTGCAAAAGATGTATTTACACTAGCAAAAAGCAAAAACAAATCATTTAACTTCCACTGAAGTCGAGCCCCACACATCACATTAAAATTCAAACAACTTAAAAAACTTTTCTCTTAATTGCGGGAAATAATATCTTACGAATCAATACGCTATCTTAATTTATGCCTAAACTAAAGTCAACAAAATTGAAACACGTGATTCCTCTCTTAACTCAATTCCCTATTAAAGCCCGTCATCTTAACAACACTTTTTAACTCTATTGTGCAGTTTATTTTGGATTCTAAAAGAAATAATTACTGCTACAATATTATGAGTGTCATTTATTTGGTACTTGGATCATCAGATTGTATGAGGATTTGGAGATAAACGAGGAAAACACTGTAAAAATTGTAATAAATATTACATAGGAAGCGAAAAAGCTACCAACGAGTTAAAAAAAAAGGTCTAAAATGAAAAATATACCCAACTATACTTTTATGTTAAAAAAAACCCGACTCTTCTGTAATCTTACTCATCAAAGTTTAATAATATAGATATCATATATAATGAGTTAAAAAATCTAAAAAATAAATATTATAGGTGAGATGGTGAGTTAAGATTTTTAAAATCAGATAAATCCAATCCAACTTGCATATCATATAACCTTTTTATTTTTATATTTGATAATTTATGAATTAAATATTTATTTTTATTTTATGAAAAAATATTTTATTTTAAAGTTCTTGTTAATAATCTTATTATTAGATTTATTTAACATAATAATTTTTTTTTGTCTCCTTGTTGGAGGGGATGTAAGAAGCAATTAAAATTTAATAGCAGTGTAAAATATAAAAATTAAAAATAACATTGAGGTATCATGATATTTACAATCCATATTAGAGGTTTACTTTCAAACATGAAACCATGAAAATTAGTAAAATACTTTGAATGTATGAATATATATAATATTCATAAAAAAAGTTTTATCTTAGGAATATATTTAATATTCACAAAAAATTTCACCCAACTTAATTATTTAACCCATTTGAATTTAAAAAATACTTTAAAAAATAGATTTATATTTTATAAAATGTGAAAACCTTTAAATTTTATTTAAATAGTGTTTGGTACTGTAGTATTGAATTTATTTTAAAGTGTTTTTACCTAAAAATGTATTAAATTAATATTTTGTAATTAATTTTAAAATTATTTTTTATATAAATACATTAAAATAATTAATTTTTTTATAAAAAATTAAACTTTTGACAAAGTTGCCAAACGTTACCTTACTCTCCCGTGTTAGTTGTTAAAGAACTGTCCTCGCACATGCAATCAATCCCTACAAAATCTTGTAAAAGTCCTTGTATTGTGTTCTGTTTTGCTATTCCAATTCCTATCCCATTCCATTACTCTCTCTGTGATCCTTGTGCCTATATTGCCCCCTCTCCTGCTCTCTCTATCTGCCTTTTACCCTAAAAAGAGGCACTCATTTCCCCCTTCATAAACCCCTGCTCGGAGTAGCAGTCTTTTCAGCCCCCAACTTCGATAGATAGTGAGTGAGAGAGTGATAAGCAGATGGACCCTTCATCTATATTGGTTTCGAATTTTTGTTCTTTTGTAAAAGATCAGTCTTTGTTCTTCCATTCTTTGATCCAAAAATCACCTCTTTCTTCTAAAACACATCTAAAATCTATATAAACACACAAAAATCTGCGTTGATCCCCCCCCGTTTGCGGTTTAGTGAACTTTAATGCTTAGATGCACAACTCAGTAAGATAAAAGAGTGAGTTTTTGGAGAGGTAGCATTAAATATGGCATCAAGTTTTGATTGTACAGTTTCAAGCCTTCTATGTGCTGAAGATAATAATAGTATTTTTGATGATAACGATTGGTACGATGCTGCCGTGGAGGAGTTTGAGGCCACGTGGCATCACGGGAATCATCAAATCCAGAATAAAAATAGTGGTTGCCGGTTGCCAATGCAGGGTGAAGAGTGTTTGGTTTTGATGGTTGAAAAGGAGTGTCAGCATTTGCCTAGTGGTGATTACTTGAAGAGACTGAGAAATGAGGACTAGGGCTTGGGGGCTAGAAAAGAGGCTGTTGATTGGATTGCAAAGGTGGGTGTTGGTAGGAGAAACCACTTGTGGTGGTTTTGAAACACTCGGAGGGGATAAAACACACTGTTTTATTTCAAGAACAACAAGCTTATAACAATGAAAAGCTTACAATAACAACCCCTCTTTCTTTCTCTCTTTCTCTCTAGTGTTTCTCTCAATCTCTCCACACATAATTGCATAAACTTAGCTATCTATTTATACACGAAATCAAAACAAGAAAATTCAACCTTCAAGTGTG
>NW_011500668.1:28347-28419 GCF_000495115.2 Populus euphratica | reverse complement strand
AAAAAATACCTTTGTTTTCTGACGAACGAGGCTCTGATACCAATTGTTGGTGGGAGAAACCACTTGTGGTGG
>NW_011500668.1:15884-28337 GCF_000495115.2 Populus euphratica | reverse complement strand
GGGGATAAAACACACTGTTTTATTTCAAGAACAACAAGCTTACAATAATGAAAAGCTTACAATAACAACCCCTCTTTCTTTCTCTCTTTCTCTCTAGTGTTTCTCTCAATTTCTCCACACATAATGGCATAAACTTAACTATCTATTTATACACGAAATCAAAACAAGAAAATTCAACCTTTAAGTGTGGAGGCGGTTTTGACCGACGGTGTGAAAGCAGCTGGCGGCATGCAGCTGGTGGCTGGTGGCTGGTCGGTTGGTGGCTGGGCGGTGACAGCTGGTGGCTGCCTTCCTTGATCTTCTAGATTGAGTTTACTTCAACAATGAATTCTTTTCTTTTTTTTTTTTATTTTTTTGCTGCATGTTCTTAAATGATGATTTTGCTTGATTGGTTTCTCGAATATGAGATTTGGTTCTCTAAAAGGGGGTTTTGTTTTTCAGGGCGAGTGTATAGGATTTCTTTTCATTTTTGGATCGGTATATTTTCCATTCACTGGGGATGAATTTGCATTTTCTACGTATTTTGATTAATGTAAAGCCTTTTGTTCCAGTGTTGTGTGACCACTCTTTGATATCGGTGCCGTACGTGACTTTGAGGTGTTTGATGAAATGTGTTGTTGCGGTTTTGTTCTTTTTGTTTGATGTTCTTTTTTCACATCCATCCACTCAATCTGAAGTGGGTTTGGTGGGTTCCCTTCCTTTCTCTATTTTTCCTAGAAGATTTTTTTGTGCATTTGTTTTTGTCTTCCCTTCCCTTCCCTGTTCCTTTCCTTTGATCAGCCTCGCACAAGTGCTGTTTATTGTTTATGAGGTGGTAGTTTCTTTTTTGTTACTCGATTCCACAATTGAGCTTTTGTTGATGGTCAATACTAATGGCCTTGTTGCTCAACAGGTTCATGCCCACTTTGGTTTTGGACCACTTTGTGCGTGTTTATCGGTAAACTACTTGGATAGGTTTCTGTCTGCCTATGAATTACCTGTAAGTTGAAACCAACCAATGATGGCGTTATTGTTTGGCATCTCTCTTACAATCTTTAACATTTAATGGTTTTCTGACCTAATTTCATTCTGGTCGCATTAAATTTAATCTTGCTGTATGTGATCTGCGGAAGGGTAACGCTTCGATGATGCAGTTATTGGGTGTGGCTTGTTTATCTCTTGCGGCCAAAATGGAGGAGACTGAAGTTCCGCTATCTCTAGATCTACAGGTCTTTAATCAGAATTTCTGTTTGTATCCCCCGTTAAGTTCATCTAATAAATTTAAGGATTCTGATATAATAGGTGGGTGAATCAAGTTTTGTATTTGAAGCAAGAACTATACAAAGGATGGAGCTTCTTGTACTGAGCACATTGGATTGGAGGATGCATGCAATTACTCCTTTCTCCTTCATAGACTATCAGTAATGATCAAACCCCACCTACGTCTTTAATCTTACATTCGATCCATCTCATTGTGAGCACAATTAAAGGTCCATTTCTCTCTCTCTCTCTCTCATGCACACGTTGGCAATGTACTATCTACAATAATTTCTCCCCGAAGTTGAAGGTTAAAACAGTTATGATGAAGATATTTGAGAGATGGTGTCTGATGTTTTTGGTGGGTGGGAATTTAATGCAGGGATTTACTTCATGGAATTTAGGCCATCTGAGATTGCAGCAGCAGTGCCAATAGCTGTTGTGGGAGAAACCAAAACGGTGGACGTTGAGCAAGTAATTTCTGTACTTGCTCAACCTGTACAAAAGGTAAAGATGGTGCCTTGTGGTCCAAAACCAGTTAAGGGACATAAATGATGACTCTTTTTTGGTTATATCATTTTGGATTTGATTAATGACCATGTGTAATCAACTGAGACGTCCAATATATTATCCAGTGATTACGTTCTAATCGTTTTATATATATATATATATATATATATTTTTTTTTTTTTGCAGGAGAGAGTGCTCAAGTGTTTTCAACCGATTCATGATTTGTCATTGGTTGGTGAATCTGTCAAGGGCCCAAGTGCCTCACTCCTATCAGCGCCCCAAAGTCCCACTGGGGTATTGGATGCTGCTTGCTTGAGCTATAACAATGATGTTGGGCCATGTGCAAATTCTTCACACAATACCCCGGATGCTAAGAGGAGGAAGCCAGCCAAACCTTGCGAAGTGTAGTTGCAGAATGAAAGTTGGAACTTTTTGACACAGCGTCTATTTCATTTTGTTACACAGGAGTTTTGGTGTGACTATGATGAAGGTGTTTCCAAAGAAAATACACCCCGGAAACCAACTAGAGAATGGCAGGAAAGGAGGGTAAAGAGGAAGTTAAAAGAAGAAGAAGAGAGTTTTATGATTAGAGTTCAGTAAGGTGGGTCATGATTAAAGGATGGAGGCAAAACGGGATCAAAATGTTCATGCGCTTGGCGTGGAAAGGACAGTCACGGCTGTTAAATATTAGACTTCTTAACAGCTACAGACAAGTTCTAGAGAGAAGGAATTTTTATTTTATTTTTCAAAAAAGGGTTTTTGGTTCAGAGACAGTTTGGCCTCGTAATGGGTTCTTCGGTGAAAAAGAAAATTTCAGAAAAAAGAAAGAAAGAAAACAGAAAATGTTAACTGTTAGAGATATTCTAGTTATTTGATCCACGTTAAAAAAGTTGGATAATTATTTTTTTGTAAATAAATAAATAAATATTCTAACTTTTCAAGGGTGATTTTTATTTTAATTTTAAATCAGAAGTTTTATTTAATTAAATGTATCATGAAAGAATTATTTATATTGATAAATATAAAAATAAAATGTTATCGTATTTATTTAATTTGTTTTGTTGCATATGAAATAAATTTTTAATATAAAAAATTAATATATAAATATTAGTAATATATTTTTTGACATAAAAAATATATTATCATGTGTATAAATTTAATGTTTGTATATAATAAATTATTGCATATAATAAAAACTTGTAAGTTTTTAAATTAATTTTTAAAATAGTAAAAGAATGAAATAATATTGCAAACTATGATTAAACATTATTTTTTAGTTTTTCTATAATAATTTTTCAAAAAAAAGTAAAGAAAAAAATAAAAAAAATTACAAAAGAATAAAATAAGATTAAAAAAGGGTATAAAAATGCTAAGTGTAGAGTAATAAATATTTAAAGTGTAAAAAGTAAAAAATAATATTTTTTTAAATATAAACAAAAAATAAAAAAATTACAAATAAAATAAAGATAAAAAAAATGATGATAAATAAACCAAGTTTAAAATGATAAAAAATGGTCAAGTATAAAGAGAAAAGAATATAACAAAAAATTATTTTCTAAAAAGAAAAAAAATTATAATTTTGTCATCTAAAATAAAAAATCTATAATTTTACCATTTTTATAGTAAAAAATATATATATTTTTTGTTTTAGGATATGTATAATTGTATCATTTACATAACTTCAACTAGAAGTTATTTTTCAATTTGTTTAATCTTTTTTTTTTATATTAAGAATGGAAAGAAAAGGAAATACGAGGTACAAAACAATTATGTGAACTTAATAATTAAAAGTATGCAAAATGTTTTGTTTTGGAGATGTAAGATCAAATATTGATTTTTTTTTTCTCTAGGTTATTTTATTATTGTCTTTGAAGAAGTATCAACTGATGGGCATGTGACCATACCCTTGATTTACCGTGTGTACGAGTTAAATCTTGAGTTTCAATGATTTTGATAATAATAATAATAAAACAAAAAAAGCAATTATCACCCGCAAGATACTTCAGGAATACAATGCTATAGCGATGGTTGCTCAAGTACTAGATAATGAAATTACGTTAAATATATCTTGATCTAGTAATTAAACAAATATTATCTATTAGATTATTCAGGTCTTAAAATCTAAAATATTTAGAAATACAACTGTTATGTTAGACAATTAATTACTTTTCTAGTTTAAATAATATAATCCATTATTCCTAATTAAAATATCTAGTGACTTGATATAAAAAATTCAGGTGGTTGATAATTAGTAACTGATATTTCCTAATAAGTCAAAGACGTTTAGTAGGTTGTCTTAATAAAGGTTTTTTTTTAAATGAATATGGGGATTCTTAGATTCTTAAATCAGTAACTTTATAGAAAGATAAAATATAATGATATTTTAAAATACTAATAATAAATATATTATGAACCTTGAATTTGAAGGATTTATGATATATTTATAATCTATGAGTCTTGTCATTTTTTTTTTATTTTAAGGGGAGGGGCTAAAGCTTAATTTCATCATTGTAATATTTTGAGTTATATTCTACTTAAAACAATATGTATTAGATCAATATAACATATTAAGCTATTCGTGTGGGGTATTAGAAAAATTTTAAGGAAAAAAAAAGGTGTCTGAACTTATTAATTGTGAAAATTAGGTTCAGAAATATTGATTTGACCCAAACATGTTAGATTCTGGAAAGGTAGCTCGAGCCTATATAGGTGCTGAGGTGCATGTCCAACACCAAGAGTGCTAGGTTTGATAGTACGCCTTCGTAGGAGTGTGCCTAGCATTGGCTTGGGCTACCATGACTAAGTGACATGACCAAAAAATTGATGTCTTCTTTCAAGTATAGGAGTATCAAAGTAATAAATAACCCGATAAGACCATCGTCGAACCATATGCAGGTTAACTATATAATAATAATAATAATAATAATAATAAGTTAAAGAAGATTTTGAAATTGTAAGATTAATATGAGAATTAAATGATTAGTACTTAAAAGTGCATTTTTATCGTGGTTTTATATCATCATTTTACACTTACATTTTTATCATGGTTTTATATCATCATTTTGCACTTGAAGTATCAATAACTCCTTAACTAAAGCATGTTTTATAATAATATATCTAATAATATAAGATACCTTTAATTTATGGTAAATGTTCATTTTAAATACAGGCCTATAATTTGTGGTAAATGTTCATTTTAAATGCAGGCCTATCACATAAATGAAAGGATTGATTGATGACTTTAAGAACTTAAATTGCAAGGGCAAAGAGATGACCAAAATTAGAAAAGAGATGTCGCTGCAATCCAAACCAGAACACTGTTCGGTAATTGGGTCATATCTGGAGCTATAGATCTCAGATTTAGGCCTACTTTATATGGATAGAAAGGTAAGACATAGGCCTACAACTTTCATATGGAGCCCAAGATCTAAAAAGGCCATTTTCAAGTCCAAATTGTAGCAACAACAAAGAAGCCCACATTTGTCCTCTAGCCCGAACACTGTTCAGTATTTTAGCCATATCTGGAGTTCTAGAAGTCAAAATGAGCTGAATGTTTCACATAAGAAAGCTGAGACAATTGCCTACAACTTTCATGTTTTTAAGTGGCTCCACTTTTGACGTTATCAATGACGTTTTGGGCAGACAAGAGAAGATAAGGATTGTCACCAAGTCAAGAGTTGACCACCCACTCATCAATTAGTCATCAAATCAATAGTTCCCAATTTTGGCCTATAAAAGGAGGCATTTGCCATGCATTTAGGCATCTTGGTGTCCAGATCAAGATCATGCTCTTGCTTTCTCTCTTTGTATTTTTTGTAATGTTTATGCTTTGTTTTCATTAATATCAAGTTTGTGCCTTTCATTTCCTTTCATTTACTTATTTAACTTTAATCTTATTCATGTTCTTATTTTGTTTATTTATTTTTCTTTCTTTCATTATGTCTAGCTAAGTTTATTATGTCAAGGTGAAAATGTTACACTAATGGTGTAAGAATAAGTATAGTATAAACTTAATATGGACTTTAATGTTTTATACTAACATGTTTTCTATTTGTTATCTTGTTCACTCTTTAATACTTTGCTTGTTAAATGACTAATCTTGATTTATGTTGTATAACACTTGGTACAACAAATGCTTGGTACTTTCATAGCCCATACTGTATGGTATAACCGACACCTGAGCTATGAAAGGAACTTGATTTGTTGTTAGCATAAGTTATAATCATGAATGCTTGACGGGATTTACAAGTATTAGCATTAATCGAATAAGATGACTAATGTAATCATGTTAACAATCTATCATCTGATTGGAACCTCCTTTGTGTGTGGTTTCCAATTGACTAATAAAATTTTATACTATACTTGTTTGACATACCATTAGTGGATCCTCTAACCTTGACATTTATTGTTATCGTTGTTAAATCTTTACGTTAATATTTCATCTCAAAGTTCTCATCTTCATCTTCATCTTCTTCTTTTTCTTTATTATTATTATTATTATTATTATTATTATTATTATTATTACTACTACTACTACTACTACTAATACTATTATTATTATTATTATTATTATTATTATTATTATTATTGCTGTTATTACTATTATTATTGTTGTTGTTGTTATTGTTATTGTTATTGTTATTGTTATTGTTATTGTTATTGTTATTGTTATTGTTGTTGTATTATTGTTATTTATAATTTATACAATTAACCTCCCTGTGGTTCGACCCCGGTCTTACCGGGTTATTTATTACTTTGACACTTCTGCACTTGGGAGAAGACATCAATCTTTTAGTCATGTCAAGTTTTTGGCGCCGTTGCCGGGGAGGTAAGTTTTGTATAAATTACAATTTTTATTTTATTTTCTCTTTTCACTTTTCTTGTATATAACTTTGTTTCTTTTCTCTTGTTTCTTCTTCTTTTATTTTCTTCTTCCTTTTATTCTATTCCTACACGTGCATGGGAGTGTGGTCATGTACATCAAGTGGTAGACTTTGTAGGGTATCCTCATCATTTTCAGAAAATATGGCCAAAGAAGATAATCAATCACTTCATAATGAGAATAATGAGAATAACCGTGCTACAACACTTAGAGACCACATGAATCCTACAAGAACAAGTGCACCATCATGCATAGTTTTTCCTCCCGATGCATCTCATTTTAATTTTAAACCAGGTATTATTCAATTTTTACCTTCTTTTCATGGCTTAGAATTGGAAAATCCATACTTGCATTTAAGGAAATTTGAGGAGGTCTACAACACATATAATAATTTAAATTGTAGCATGAACACCATCAGATTAAAGCTCTTTCCTTTTTCATTAAAAGATAAAGCTAAAACATGGTTACAAAATTTGAGACTAGGATCTATTCGTGCTTGGGATGAAATGCAACAACAGTTTTTAAAGAAGTTTTTCCCATCTCACAGAACAAACTCTTTCAAAAGACAAATCACTACTTTCACTCAAAAACTAGGAGAAACATTTTACCAATGTTGGGATAGGTATGGAGACTTGCTTAGTACTTGCCCTCATCATGATTTTGAAACATGGAGATAACATTTTACCAATGTTGGGATAGGTATCGAGACTTGCTTAGTACTTGCCCTCATCATGGTTTTGAAACATGGAGATTGGTTTCACATTTCTATGAAGGGTTAACACCTAAAGATAGGCAAATGGTTGAATTGATGTGCAATGGAACTTTTGAAGATAAAGACCCTGATGAAACAATGGAGTACTTAGACTTGTTAGCTGAAAATGCTCAAAATTGGGACACCACGGGTACTTATGAGGCACCGAGTAAAACTCAACCTCATACATCTAGTGGAGGTATGTACAACCTTAGGGAAGATCATGACCTTCAAGCCAAGTTTGCATCTTTAGCTAGAAAAGTCGAGGCACTAGAATTGAAAAAGAGGGGTCAATTAAAATCTGTTGAAAACATTGTGTGTCAAATCTGTGAAACAAATGAACACTCAACCAACGATTGTCCAACCTGGCCTTCTTTTAAGGAATGTCTCCATGAACAAGCCCATGCTTTAAACAGTTTCCAAAGGGCCAACCACAACCCATACTCCCAAACATACAACCCTGGTTGGAGAAATCACCCAAATTTCAGTTGGAAGAGTGAGAACAACAATGCACAAACTTCACAACCACCGTTTCAAGCACACCATAATTTTCAAAATTCTCATGGATATGCACCTCCTTATGCCCCACCTCCTAGAAGAAATCTTGAGGAAACATTGCATGCATTCATTGAAAAGCAAGAGACAATCAATACTCAACTTGCTCAAAACATGACAGATTTTAAAGATACTCTTGCTAAATTAACATCTGCTCTCAGTGTCCAAGAGAAAGGTAAGTTTCCATCTCAAACACAACAAAATCCCAAGGGGCAATACAATGCAAATGCAAGTAGTTCCGGAAGCCAACACATGGATCAAGTCAAATCAGTCACTACTCTGTGCAGTGGTAAGGTTATTGAAAAACACTCTCTTGAACCTTATGAGAAAGATGATGAGTCAATCTCTGAGGGTAAGGAAGGGGTTGAATATGAAAATTGCAAAGAAAAGACTGATTCTCCGCCAGCACTTCCATTTACTCAAGCCTTGACCAAACAAAGGAAAGTCAATCATAACTCTGAAATTTTTGAAATTTTCAAACAGGTAAGGATCAATATACCTTTGCTGGATGCTATTAAACAGGTTCCTTCCTATGCTAAATTTTTGAAAGATCTATGCACTGTGAAGAGGAAACTGAATGTGAAAAAAAAAGCCTTTTTAGCAGAACAAGTAAGTGCCATTATTCAGAACAATAATGCTTTGAAATATAAAGACCCTGGTTGTCCTACAATTTCTTGCTTTATTGGAGAACAAAAAATTGAAAGAGCCTTACTTGATCTTGGAGCTAGTGTGAATTTACTTCCATATTCAGTTTTTCAAAGTGTCAATCTAGGTGAGTTAAAACCAACTTTTATATCTCTTTTACTTGCCGATAGATCTGTAAAAGTGCCTAGAGGAATAATTGAAGATGTGTTAGTACAAGTTGATAAATCCATTTATCCTGTGGATTTTATTGTCTTGGACACAAAACTTGTTGAAGCATGTAATTCATTTCCTGTTATTTTAGAACGTCCGTTTCTTGCAACCTCTAACGCATTGATTAATTGTAGGAATGGATTGATGAAGCTATCATTTGGAAACATGACATTGGAGATGAATATTTTCAACATTTGCAAGTAACCTGGAGATGATAATGATTTACAAGAAGTAGATCATATTGATGAATTAGTTTATGATCAACTTGAATCTACTTTAAGTAAAAATGAATTAGATGAATCTGAAGATTTGCAAATGATTTATTCTGAGGAAGAAATCACGAATGAAAAACGCACCGAAAATGTTGATGCGAATCTTTTGTCAATAGTGACAACAGATTCGACATCTGACTTCACACCAATCGATGATTACTTTCCTAATGAATCCTTACTTTCTTTTAGTCCAATACCTTGGTATGATAAAAATATCAATTTTCTTGCTTTAGGAGATTTGCTAGGTGATTGGAGTACCCAAGATAAAGAAAAGTTTTTGAATGAAGTAAAGAATTTTTATTGTGATGACCCTAACTTATTCAAATATTGTCCTGATCAAATATTTTAAAGATTTATTCCCGACAATGATCAAATATTTCAAAGATTCATTCCCGACAATGAGGTAAGTAGTGTCATTAAACTTTGTCATTCTGAAGCATGTGGAAGTTATTTCTCGTCAAAAAAGACAGTTGCAAAAATCTTTCAAAATGGATTTTATTGGCGCACCATGTTCAAGGACACGCATGCATTCTGCAAAATTTGTGAAAATTGTCAAAAAGTTGATACTGGTCAAAAAGTTTTGTTTTATAATTCTCAACTCTATGCATTCCCTAGAGAGCTAAGACCAAGATGGAGCAATCCTTATGGGGCCTGTGATATTGAGAATTCAATGAATGACAATGATTTTAAGAAAAATGGACATCATTTGAAAGCTTACTTTGATTATTTTCATAGTGAATCAACTGGTTTGAATGATCTTGTAGATAAAGATTGATTATTTTGTTTTTCTCACATTGTTTTTGTGTTTCTTTTTGAGCGATTTTTGCTAGTTTCTCTCACCCTAGTCAAATGGCGGACAACGGTACTCCGTGACTTAAGTCGGTTCTTTCAGTTTCCCACAATAACTGATATCTGTGTATGTATTTGTGCAATTCTTTGAATCTCTTTTCCAATTCTCATTTGAAAATGGACACTAATCTTGAAAAATTGAAAAAGTATTTTCCTGCTCTACCTCAGAATGCGGTTACAAAAATTTACCGTGCTAGATGTGCAAGATTGAGATTGTTAATGAATCAGTGCAAGATTGAGATTATTAATGAATCATGGAATTCCTGAAGATATTCGCTGGTTGATTGAAGCAAAGGTCCGATTATCAGGTGAGTCCTCTAATTCCTTCATTTCACAAATGCCTGGAACAGGTAAAAGCACTTTTGCAAAGAAACATCGTGCATAACGATTGAAAGTTTGTCATCGATGTGCTAGATGGACTTGTAATACACAATGTCGTTCTTTAGGAATGGTATCTATAAACCGTGAAGATAAAATACAATTCATTAAGGATGGCCTGAGTAAGGAGTCTTTAGATAATCTTCTATTGACTCTTGAGACGCATCCTAGTGGAGATGTGCATCGTGTAATTCATGATTTATGGCCACTATTTCATAAAGAACATGATGGACTTAGTCTTGGGAATCTGACTAAAAAAGACCCTGTTTGCTAAGCCTATCCCCGACCCATAGAGGGCGTTTAAGCCGTTCTTGGATGTAAAACCAAGGGAAGATGTGAGCCACAATCACAACTACCTGTACATACACATGTTTTTTTAAAAGTAAATAAATAAATAAATAAATAAAAAGAGAGAGAGAGAGAGAGAGTGTGAGACTCCAGCTAGCCTACATATAGGTGTTATGATTGCCTTTCTAATTTCTCATCTATAAAACCCTCTCTTCCTTCCTTTCATTTCTACTCAACCCATACATTCAACAAATACAGAAGTGTGTAGAAATGGCAAGTTCCTCAAGTCATCATATAAGAAATATTTGTGTTTTCGGTGGATCTAGTCTTGGGATAGAAAAGGAGTTTTTAGAATCAGCAAATCATCTTGGTCAAGTGCTAGCTGAGAGAAAGATGCATTTAGTGTATGGGGGAGGCAATCTTGGGTTAATGGGAGGTGTGTCAATAGCTGTATTTTTAGGAGGTAGTCAAGTTTTGGGGGTTGTCCCCGAAGCTTTAGCACAAGGGGACATCATTGGAAAAACAATTGGAGAGGAACTTCAGGTCTCTATAATGTCGGCTCGAATGAATCCAATGTTTAACCATGTTGATGCCTTCATTGCTTTACCAGGTGGTCTAGGCACATTGGAAGAGATCTTTCATATTTCCTCTTGGGCCCAACTGCACATTCACCATAAACCCATAGGTTTGTTAAATGTTAATGGTTATTATGATAAGTTGTTGTCTTTTCTTGATCATGTTATGGAACAGGAATTTCTGACATCTTCTGCATGAAAATTCATAATCTCTGCTGCTACTGCTAAACAATTGATTGACCAACTACAATCTTTCATTCCTGTGATTGATCCCTCTATGAGTCGTATAAATTGGTCATCTAAGGAAAGCCGTAAAAAGCTTAGATTGGATTTGAGCCTTCATTTTTGAATCTTTGTGTCTTTTGGTTTTATTATTGTGTTTTGTTGTTACTTTTATTTGTTTCTGTGTGTTTCAGGTTTGTCAGTGTTCGTTATTTCAGGTGATATCTTCTATATTCTATCTTTCCACCTTTAAACATTGAGGACAATGTCTCGTTTTGGTTGGGGGAGAGGGTAGTAGTTGATAAAAAAAAATTGTTTTTCATTTCATAAAGCATGTGCATAATTGTTGTTACTAGTATGACAAAGTAAATGAGCTCTTTTGTTAAAGTGACTCTTGAGACGCATCTTAGTAACCATTCTTAACAAGGTCTATTATAATACTTCCTCAAATATTCAGATTTACAAACTCTCGCATTGTTATCACTTAATTTTGCTCACATACTTATTTAACATGTATTCTTAAACCTTAATTTACACACACACTTTAACATAAAACCTTAATTTACACACACACACTTTAACATATGATTGTGGGTTGCATATTGGATTATTACATTATTTATGTTCTTTTGTTAAAGGTAACAACTAAGGAAAAATGATTGTATATAATTAAAAAAAAAGGCAAAAAAGAAAAAGAAAAGAAAAAGAAAAAAAAATGATAATAATAAAAATGTAGATAAGTTTGGTTTCGTAGCCTCCCTAATCTAAGCAATTTAGCCCAAAGGGGTGTTTTAACACCTAATACCCTAAAGTCAACTGACTTGGGAGTTATTGGCTCAACGCTTGCTACATGAGTTGAGGAGAAAAGCTTAATAAAATCAAACATTGCACTATCTACATATCAGTATCTGCGACCCGAGTTACTAAGCTCATAGGGGTGTCTTAACACCTAATGTCCTAAGACCAACTGGTCTGGGAGTCATTAGCCAAAAGCTCGTTACATGGGTTAAAAATGCATGATGTTTTTAAATTATATGTATATATATTTAAAACCAAAAAAAAGGCAAAAATAATAATCTT